>NW_015152248.1:21568-22572 GCF_000732505.1 Cyprinodon variegatus
ACTCCAGAGTGTTGTTCAGCATGGGGGTGAGTAGAAAATGAAGGCTAATCATGTTTTGGGTGTACTATTCCTTTAATGTAGATTTAATGGAGTTCTCACAGGTAACTGATGCAGGACAGGATAAAACAGAAACTTGGAGAAATCAGGGAAAACTTGCATGAGGAGCCAAGAAAAGACGAGGAACTGCAGAGGGAGTTTATATCGGAGACTGAACCAACAGGCTGACTGGGAGCAAAACAGTGACGAGAAATAAGTTGAAAATGTCTTAAATTATGTTTATTTCCCCCTAATTTGAGCAGGTAAATAAGATGATTTGCAAATGAAATGAGATTTTTTTTTACTCCTAAATAAGATAGTTAGATAATATGCACTTGAAATAAGACAATGCAATTATATTTTCTTATTTTAAATGTAAATGTCTGGATCTAAGTGTCTCACTGACCTCAAATCAAGAAAAAAATCAAATTTTTGCAGTGCTTAATGTCAGAACGCTCACTCTGGTTTTAGTTCTATTTGCTGCCGACTAAAACAGGGAACTTTTAGCCTGATTTTATTTTTTTAAATGTAAACATCTGGTTTCAGGTCAGGATGGGCGGGACCTTCGATGTCAGAGATGCAGCAGATATTTGATCTTATCGTTGTTCACCTCAACATGACTATAATGATCGGCTTATGGTAGACTCTTGGCGTTTATCTCCTAAGGTACAGCATCGGCCTGATCCCCACCAGACAGAACCTGTCCCTCACGGAGAAGGTCAGCGCGTCGGCGTTCTGCAGGTAAAAAACACCGCCACCGCCTCAAACCGGCGGCGCATTGCTATTTTTGTTGTTTATTCTGTGCGTTTCCTCTGTGTTCCTGCAGGAGGCGCCTGCCCAGCATCATGCTGAAGCTCCGCATGGCTCAGAACCTGAAGACGGCCATAACTTTCATCGAGCAAGGCCGTATCCTTCTAACCTGACTCCGCCAGATGGATTTGCTCCGCATATCCATCTGGAAACCTTCC
>NW_015152248.1:23757-25581 GCF_000732505.1 Cyprinodon variegatus
AAAGGATTTTTATTAAAAACATCATTAATGTGCACAAATAAGGAATAGTTGTATTAACAATACATGGAAACAGAGATTTATGGGGCCTCCAGGAACTTGGGGCCCTAAGCACCTGCCTAGTATTCCCTGATGGTAAATCCCCCCTCTTATATAAGAAAAGGAAGCTTAGAGCAAATGTACAAAATTGTCTAAAATTGATCATTTGGGACTTTAACCTTTTATTTTTCAGAAATATGGAGGATTTTGTCACCTGGGTGGATTCCTCAAAGATCAAGCAACACGTCCTGAACTATAATGACGAGGTGAGTCACCGCGCTCTGAGCGGCTGCTAACACCTCATTAACTAACATGGCTGACACCAACCTTTGTTCTTTTTTTGCAGAGGGATGACTTTGATCTGATAGCGTAAGCGGAGGAGTGAAACAGAAACGAACATCAGAGTTCTTATTGGTTCATGATTCCACCATAAAGGAGCCGCTTTGCTGAAAGGCGTTTCTGCAGCCAGGTTTCAGTGAAGCTCGTTTGCATATTTCAAACTTCAACAAGAATGAGACACACCCTGAAAAACATCTGTCACCAAAGATGGTTTATTGAACTCGTAGGAGGAGATTCCTTCCTGAAAATGAACCAGAGGCCGAGAAGTTGGATGTTTATATCAGAAGCTGCTCTGATGTCTTTTCTTCTGTTTTTGCCTGTTGGTAAAAATCCAGCTCCTTTGATTGTGCAGATTTTATTTTATTGTTTAGTGAATAGACTTTTGCAGAACTTGAATAAAGTCTGTGAAAAAGAATAAAAAATGTCTTAAATTGAATCCATGTCAACAAAATATTAAAGGAACAGTAGCTGGATCCCATATTAGCTGTAAATAATAGGCGTAACTTCCTGAGGATTGGTGGGGACGGCCCCCACTAATAATTTGCACTATTGAGCCTTGATTCTGTAAAAGTTTAAAAAATATCCACTGGACTTGGTTTCCGAGATTTGAAGACGTTTCTCCACCTCTCCAAGAAGCTTTCTCAATTCAAATGTCTGGAACCACACTGAGTTTGAGTCTTTATAGACAAAGCTTTGTATCGCTTGGAAACATGCTAACGGTAACCGATGAATGGGTCGTTTGGTTCCATCGTTAGCCTGTAATACCTGAAACCTGCCTATGATTCTGAGGGTCGGTCGTTAAGGAGGTATTGTTCACAGGCTGGAGCGGGAAGGTGCTTCGTTCCTCTATGATGGGGTGGGGATATCTGGAAGGGATTATCTCTATAACTGAATTGTAAGTTTTTGGAAGCTGGAATCTGATCCCCCCCCCCCTTCTGTCTAAGGTTTTTTCTTTCCTAACATAGATGCTTCCTTCCTCTCAAACCGCCTGTCTTCTTTGTCCAAAATGTGAACATTCTGGTCCTCCAAAGAATGTCCTTTGTCCATCAGGTGTAGATGTAGTGCAGAGTCTTGTCCAGAGGAGGGCGCTCTCCTGTGTTGGGCCATGCGTCTGTGGAGAGGTTGTTTGGTTTCTCCAGTATAAAGATCAGATCATTCCTCCCTGCATTGACCTGCAGACACTCTGCTCAGATTAGGTCTGGAGGTTTTATCTTTAGGATGGCATCCTAAAGATAATATATATATCATCTTTATACTGGAGAAACCAAACAACCTCTCCACAGACGCATGGCCCAACACAGAAGAGCGCCCTCCTCTGGACAAGACTCTGCACTACATCTACACCTGATGGACAAAGGACATTCTTTGGAGGACCAGAATGTTCACATTTTGGACAAAGAAGACAGGTAGTTTGAGAGGAAGGAAGCATCTATGTTAGGAAAGAAAAAC
>NW_015152248.1:27159-29952 GCF_000732505.1 Cyprinodon variegatus
GTTTTTCTTTCCTAACATAGATGCTTCCTTCCTCTCAAACTACCTGTCTTCTTTGTCCAAAATGTGAACATTCTGGTCCTCCAAAGAATGTCCTTTGTCCATCAGGTGTAGATGTAGTGCAGAGTCTTGTCCAGAGGAGGGCGCTCTTCTGTGTTGGGCCATGCGTCTGTGGAGAGGTTGTTTGGTTTCTCCAGTATAAAGATGATATATATATTATCTTTAGGATGCCATCCTAAAGATAAAACCTCCAGACCTAATCTGAGCAGAGTGTCTGCAGGTCAATGCAGGGAGGAATGATCTGATCTTTATATTGGAGAAACCAAACAACCTCTCCACAGACGCATGGCCCAACACAGGAGAGCGCCCTCCTCTGGACAAGACTCTGCACTACATCTACACCACATGATGTGAATTGGAGCTATAGAAATACACTGAATTGATTAATGTTGCTGATGATTTTGAGCACTTTATAAAAGAGGCATTAAAATGTAAATTTTTTTTTACTATTTTTCAAGGCTGAACTTTTAAAAAAGAAATTGTCCAGAGAGCTGTTTCCAAACAAAATTTCTTTTTGTTTTACACTTGTGTAAACAAAATCTGTCGAAGTCTAAGATACCCAATTAAAATTAAAATGTCTGTAATTATAAATATTAATGCATTTTGAACTGTTCTCAACAACAGGAAAGCATTAAATAGAAATATGGCTTTGCCATTTATGCTGCCGCTAATTTCAGCAAAATATCAAAAGCTAACTGAAGCCTTTAGGTTCCTGCAGCAGCGACTTTAATCCCAAAGTTAAACCTTTGATCTAAATGATTTATTGATTGAGAACAGGTGGAATAATCAAGCTGACTAGATGAAGGGAATTTAGATTTGGATTTTCTTCATAAAAAAACTACATTTTTTGTTTTGTTTGAGCAATTTTAACGTAATTTTTTCAGTCTCAAAAAAACTTAACCAGTCATGTTTTTTAAATGTTAAAGTTTCTGTCAGCATTCAGAATATGAGATGAACGGTTCATTGATAAAAGCAAAACGCTCCATTTCTAAAGCTTTATTGTAAACTAGTCTCTGTAGAACAGTTCAGACTTATTCTCACAGTGATCAGGTATAATATGGAGCCGTCCATTTCTATCATTAAACAGTAGCTCCACCCCCCCAGTGTGCAAACATCTGCTTCAGTAAACATCTGTCTGTAGAACATCTGTCTCCTTACATAGAAAAGTCCAAAGATTGAAGAGAAAACAGAAGAAACCCTAAAGCTGCAGGCCAGACGGGAGAAAGTTCCTCCACTCAGTGAAGCAGTTTCAGTGTTTGTCATCAGAGCCACCAGAAGCGCACATAGATGATGAAGGTGATGAAGACGAGCGCAGCAGCAGCCACTTTAGCGTAGGCGGAGCGGGTGTTCAGGAACTTGGCGTCGCTGCGGTATTTCTTGGCCAGACTGGAGAGATTGCTGGCTTTGGTGTCTAGAGCTGTTGGAGAAAGAACATCCGGGGTTAAGATGGAGAACCGCTGTAGAAACGCAGGAATAGATTAAAAACGGGTTCTAGACCAGATAGAGCTTCTCCTCGCTGCAGGACGTCCTCCATGTTAGCCACCATGATTCTCTGGACGTCCTGCAGCTCTGCGTTGATGCTGCTCAGGTTCCGCCGGGCTCTGCTGTCAACGTACGACTTCTTCGTTTTCTGGATGTATGTGTCTAGATTAGGAATACAAGATATAGATTAATGATTGCTGATTGCATCGACTCATTGACTCTTAAGCAATCCCTCACACTAAGCATGCTTGTAGCGACAGTGGAGAGGAAAAACTCCCTTTGAACAGGAAGAAACCTTCGAACATTTAATAGATATTTTGACATTTTCTTAAAAATCCCAGATCATAAAATGATATTTGTTGACAAAATGCCGAGTTGAAAAACAAAAGTAGTACATTATAATAGTTTATTGTTCCAGCTGTATTAAATACTGAATAAATAAACCCCCAAAAAACGTTTTCTTGCACATTTATTAAATTTATTCATAAAATATAACAAAACAGCCACTCTAACGTACTGACTATTTTACCACTTTGCTTCTATAAGCGGATGCTAAGGGTTATAGAGCACTCAGTTTTTATTGTAATCCAGCAATAATTTCTGAGAAAGATGATTTCTGGCGCATCTATAAGTGAAGCAGAATGATGAAAAGTGATCCCTAGGCCCTCCAGCAGTCTAAGTCTATAGCAGCATATCTATGGATGCCTCTGCTCTGATCTACGGTAGTTTTCTTGGAGAATACAAGTGAGACTCTGCGAAATAATAACAGTGGCACAGTCAAATACTTGACATGTTGAGCTTAAAAACATTTTAGTGACCATTAGTGACAAAAAATATTTATTTTTTTATTTTTTTGACACAATTTAAGACCCCCTTTTAATTTTGCTTTTGAGGCTTTCAGGGGGTCTCATGGGTTAATCGGGGGGCGTCTAGCCCCCCCAGACCCCCCCATATTTTTCACTCTGGACACAACGCGCTATTATCCAAGTCATCTTGAAAACATTCTTCTTCCAAATGTTGGCTACATATTACAGGTTTTTTCTCTGGCCAGAAGTTCGATGGCAAATCCTCCCTCTTCAAGTTGGCGATCCAACGACCAACCCGTCCGTGGAGGATCAGGAATCGGAAAGGTTTGCATTCATATACTATCCTGGGTTTATTTATGTTTGCATTTTTATAGATCATTTAGTATAACATCTTGGTTTAAATCAGGTTATAACTTTTTTAGGTTTTGTTTGATTATTTAATTTTTGT
>NW_015152248.1:30942-33617 GCF_000732505.1 Cyprinodon variegatus
AGGACGACGCGCTGCGGGACGAGCTGTAGGACAACGATCTGCAGGACAAGTTGCGGGACGAGCTGCAGGACGACGCGCTGCGGGACGAGCTGTAGGACAACGATCTGCAGGACAAGTTGCGGGACGAGCTGCAGGACGACGCGCTGCGGGACGAGCTGCAGGACAACGAGCTGCAGGACAAGCTGGATGAGCTGCAGGATGAGTTGCAGGATCCCAGATCTCCAGAATCATCAAGGACGGGGATTGAGGTAACCTTTCAGAACCAAACTGCTGCAAAGCAGACCTTTGGCAACACATTTCTCTTCAGTTTCAGAACTTATAGAGCCAGACTGGAGAGAAGGACTGCTTTGATGAACCACTGAGACTAAAGAAGTGAGAAAGTCCTCCTGAAAACTGACTGTGCCGTCAGTCCATCCAGATTACCATCCTGCCTTCAAAGATTATTTCTGCTATGGGAGCCATGGATGATTTTATCTTCATGTTTTTAACCAACAAACTATGGAAGAGGATTAGGGCCACTGAAAAAAAAAGTTAACTGACTTTTAAATATTATTTCTGTTTAATGTGGGGGAAAAGTCAGAATTCTGACTGAATTCTGACTTTAATCCCAGAATTCTGACAGCATCCAGCCGTAGCCGTGTCTGTTTCAGAGTCTAACTCTCTGTTTTAATCTCCTTCTGCTCTTCCATTAATCAAACAGCATCAGCTGGGACCCTCAGGGATGGAAAACTCTCCTAATTCCATCATTTTCCACCAATGTGTTCCTGTTTCTCCCAAACAGCTGAAGCTGAGTTCTCCACATCTCTGCCTCCATGGAGACCATCAGCATTAAGATCCACAATTCTCAGATTAAAGTCAGAATTCTGACTTTTTTCCACATTAAACTAAAATATTAAGTAAAGTTTTTTCAGTGGCCCTACTTCCCTTCCATAAGCAGCCCACTGAGGGGGGAGTGAAGGACTATAAACCCACTCGTGGCTGTAAACCCACTCGTGGCTGTAAACCCACTCGTGGCCGTAAACCCACTCGTGGGGAGTGTCTCGCTCACACCTGCTCGTCCTCCTGGATGGACGCAGCCAGCGGAAGTCCGTCCGCCACGCGCGCGATCATCGTCAGGTAGATCATCGCAGCGTCCAGCTGTGAAGCAGCTGCTGCTGTTTGGGGCGGAAGTGGTCGGTGCACCTCGGAATGAGGTCCGACTGGAAACAAACGGTGACGACGCATTCCAGAGGTTCGCTGCGGAGGTTTTCTGTCTGTAAAAGAAAAGAATCGATTCATTGAAGGATTCTATGGTTGCGGGAACATTTCTTTGGCCTTTGGTGTGACACGCTCCCTCGCGCTGTTTCGTCACAGTGACGGAGGGCTCGTGCGGTGGGAGCGGAGCTGAGCAGCAGATGCAGGACTGAGAGCAGAGGAAGGAGCCCTCAGCCATGGATTCACCAGAGAGGTAAAACTCCTCCATTCTTCATCTCCTTCCGCTGGAAGAACAGATCATTCCGCCTGTTTCCATGGATTAATGAATCCCTTCATCCTAAAACCAGCCGCCTGGCTGCAGGTTCTAACCTTCCTCACCACCTGAGATCACGCACTGACTCACATTATTGATACTTTTCATGCGTGGATTAAACCCCGCAGCCTGCATGGGGAGGGAGGGATGGATGGATGGATGGATGGATGGACGGATGGATGGATGGATGGATGGATGGATGGATGGATGGATGGATGGATGGATGGATGGACGGATGGATGGATGGATGGATGGATGGATGGATGGATGGATGGATGGATGGATGGATGGATGCATCAGACCTCCTGTGCAGCATGAGGAGGTTTATCCTTCCATCCCTGCAGCCTGATGCTCCATCCATCCTGATCCTCCTGCAGCTCAGAGGCCTGATTGTTGCAGCTCCTGGTGAATCACTGCCAGCTCTCTACTCTCCACTCAGGAACCCAGACTGGGCTTTAAATCCCAGGGTGGGGCACTTCATGACTAATTGATTATATAAAAAAATAGATTTTATTGCCATGCTGCTGTCTGGGAAAAACATGACTTCAACTATTTTAATGTTGTGTTTTTGCCATTTCAGCTCAGGGAATAAATGTCCCAGAGAACAATGATCATGTCTGCTGATATAAGGCTGTGATTGATGCTTTTTCATCAAACTTTATTGACAATTATTTAGGAAGTAAAATCAAATGCAATGGAGACAGAAAGGAAGGAGAGAAATAAAGAGGGGATGAGAATGAAGCAGAGGGAGAGAAAGAGTGCAGGAAGAAATTCAGCTAAAATAGACACAGAAAATCTACAGTAACTCCTAGAAATCTGCTTCCACTAATGGATGAAACCAGAGGAACAGAAAACAGAGAATATTACAGCTAAAAGAAGACAACAGAAAACCTAAATAAAGATAAAAAAAAATATATTTCAGATCAGAAGGTTTCCCTTAGATCTCCATGTAAGGAAAGCTAAACCTGAGATGATTCCACAATATTGATCAAGGTGGGCAGGGGCGGATTTAGGAAATCTGGGGCCTTAGGCAGAGACAGGCAGGGGCCCCTCTGAATGGAGAAGCCAACACATAAAACATAAAAAAGATTTTTTCCAAGCACTAAGCTCACTTAGCTGATTGCTCCTTCCTGTGTTTCCAAAAAGGCCAAAGTAAATAACCCAGTCC
>NW_015152248.1:36771-40789 GCF_000732505.1 Cyprinodon variegatus
AATTGTCTCCGGACTTTTAGTGGTTGATGAATTTGTTTATTGGGAGCCCACTGATTTTTAATTGGTTACCCCTGATCTACACCATCACTTTCCTTCCCCCCCCCCCCAGGGGTGCCTGTCATGCTTCGGGCTGAGGAGGAGAGCCGTTCAGGAGGAGATGGGCTGCACCTCTGCCAAGCAGGTGTCATCGGTTCCCAGCGACGAGGAGAGTCAGAGCAAAGCCCACAGCAACGGGGACCTGGTCTCTGGTCAGTCTGATTACTGCATAGAGTCAATTTAAGAAAAAAAAAAGACTGAGATAAAAAAATGTTTGCAGTTCAGGCGTCTTTCCTCATGTGTCATTCAGTTCATTTGTTCATTAGATCTGAAATTAGACAGAATTTCTAACAGAATCTCCGTGCAAAGCATTCTGGGATACATCTGCCTCTTCTGACGCCTTTCTTTTTTCTCTTCCGACCGTCGGCCATTTTCAAAGAGCCGCTGTGGGAAAGCTGAGCTTCAATGACTGAAACCGTAGCTCACCACAGATATACGCCTGAAAGAAAACGCTAGCTAACGGGGGCTAGCATGTAGGAGGGCCTTACATAAACACATCACCAGAATGATTGACAGTTAGGAGGACCACTGATTGAGATGATCCACCTAGAAATAAAAGATTAGCCCTTTTTTTTTTCTACTTTTTTTTCACCATGTGTGGAAAAAAAAGAAAGTACATAACTCTTGAAATGGTAGTTTTCCTGTTTGTGGCTAGTAGCATTAGCATGCTTCGGGCTAATCTCTCTTTAACATTAGTTGAGTCATTAAATAACTTAGTTGATCACAGTCATCAATGTTTTCTGACAGTATTTGCTCTAAAGTGAGAATTAGTGTTAAATTTGGAACATGAGCTAAGCTAACATTAGCTTAATCGAGGAAAGTGATGTTTGAACGCAGATATTTATGTTTGCGATCAGTTAGCAGCGACTGTTAAGACTTTTCTTTTTATAAAGTTGATGACAGATGGCTTTGGGATATTAACTCCTGATCAGAGCAGCTATTAGCCTGAAAATGCTTTGCTAACGTTACTAGCCACAACCAGGAAGCAAACGCCACCGTCTCAAGAGGCGGGACTTCCTGAAAACTATCCAATCACAGTAAGCGGTCCATGTGTGGTTAAAAAAAAAGGCTACATGCACTTAAAATAAAAATAAAAAAATGTTAGAACTGTAAAATTAACATTTACTATTTTTCAAGGCTGCACTTTTAAAAGAACAGGTCGTGATAATGAATCAACATCTTTAGAGCTGAAGGGCAGACCAGTTTTTCTGGATTAATCCCTGATTAAACATCCAGAAGCAGACTGGGGGGGGGGGACTCCTGGGAATTTAAATAAGTCATTTTTTTTAATAAGTAACTTTTTTCCCCACAAGTCTTTTTTTTTTTTTTTAATAAGTCATTTTTGTCTTAAAACAAGTAATTTTTCCACAAAAATAAGTCATTTTTTCCTGGAATTGAGGAGGTAAGTGAGACACTCTGGAAATGGATCCAGACATTTACATTTAAAATAAGAAAAAACGATTTAATTTTAAGTGCAAAAATAATGATTCCATTGAGCAAACTATCTTATTTACCGACTCTAATTAAATACACTTAATTTAAGAAATATGGACTTATTTACACAGGGGAGTGGTGTTCTAGTGGTTAGAGCATAGAGCTCAGAATCCAGATGTTACCCTAAACCCCACGCTGCTCCCGGGTCGCCGCACGATGGCAGCCCCCTGCTCCCCAAAGGGAGGGGTTAAATGCAGAGAGTGAATTTTGATGCTCTGGTGACGGTGGAATGAGAATAAAAANAAAGTTGATGACAGATGGCTTTGGGATATTAACTCCCGATCAGAGCAGCTATTAGCCTGAAAATGCTTTGCTAACGTTACTAGCCACAACCAGGAAGCAAACGCCACCGTCTCAAGAGGCGGGACTTCCTGAAAACTATCCAATCACAGTAAGCGGTCCATGTGTGGTTAAAAAAAAAGGCTACATGCACTTAAAATAAAAATAAAAAAATGTTAGAACTGTAAAATTAACATTTACTATTTTTCAAGGCTGCACTTTTAAAAGAACAGGTCGTGATAATGAATCAACATCTTTAGAGCTGAAGGGCAGACCAGTTTTTCTGGATTAATCCCTGATTAAACATCCAGAAGCAGACTGGGGGGGGGGGACTCCTGGGAATTTAAATAAGTCATTTTTTTTAATAAGTAACTTTTTTCCCCACAAGTCTTTTTTTTTTTTTTTAATAAGTCATTTTTGTCTTAAAACAAGTAATTTTTCCACAAAAATAAGTCATTTTTTCCTGGAATTGAGGAGGTAAGTGAGACACTCTGGAAATGGATCCAGACATTTACATTTAAAATAAGAAAAAACGATTTAATTTTAAGTGCAAAAATAATGATTCCATTGAGCAAACTATCTTATTTACCGACTCTAATTAAATACACTTAATTTAAGAAATATGGACTTATTTACACAGGGGAGTGGTGTTCTAGTGGTTAGAGCATAGAGCTCAGAATCCAGATGTTACCCTTAACCCTACATGCTCCCTAGGCGCCGCACGATGGCAGCCCCCTGCTCCCCAAAGGGAGGGGTTAAATGCAGAGAGTGAATTTTGATGCTCTGGTGACGGTGGAATGAGAATAAAAATCTGGAAATAAGTAAATGAATTTTGAAGTTTTTTGCATCCTGAGTAGAAGCTCAGTTTCTCCTTCCTCTCTTTGGGCTCAGCTTTCTGCAGCAGCTGCTGCCTGACCTCCTCACATCTTTGCTGGGTTAGGGGTTAGGCGTAGGGTTAGGGGTTAGGGGTTAGGGTTAGGCTCCTTCCATCCCAGCCAGCAGCTTCTCTGCAGAATCACAACCTGGTTTTTATTGAACTTTAGAGGCTGCTGACGTGACAATCCCTGGAAATCTGCAAACATAGATCCGCCCATCTGCAGCTGATAATCAATGAAATCATCTCCTCACACAATGAGCTCCTGACATGACTTTGCTGTCGTCTGATTGGCTACTTGAATATAGAGCTATAGTAATGTTCTTATAAAGCACATCCATCAGTGGACTCTCCGTTCTCACAGTGTGGGACAAACCAGCGACTATCAGGACAGGATTCGCTCTGAGGGAAAGAATTTAAGCTCGTCATTAATGAGAGAATTACTGAACTGTGAGAACTATTAACCTCAGAGGATCAGAGCGGCGCGTCCTCAATCGTCCCATCGCCGCTCCTGCTGCTGTCATGTGTTAATAAGAGGGGACGGGGGGGATGTATGCTGCTCATTGTGTCTTTCTGTCGACCTCACAGATGAGCAGAAGATGAGAGGAGGGGAGAAAGACGAGTACATCAGCGGCGAAGAGTCGGGAGAGGACGGCCATGACGGCACGGTGCGTGATTCAACCGCTGCTCTGTCTGTTCCAGCAGAGGGATGGCGTTACCGCCACGGAGTTAGAAACACACAATAAAAAGGTTTTCATTTGAACCTGAGATATTTATGCTCTACTGACGGATTAAATATAACATGAAAACTCAGTGGGAGCTGGAGGGTTCATTTTTTTATATATATTTATATATGACCCAAAAACCAGATGAAGTCGTTACAACCAGCTTATTTATTTATATATATATATATATATATATATATGAACATAGGATTACTTGGAGATGGTCTTATAACCTTTACCTTTAACATGATTGTTTATAATTTTCTTTCTAATCTCCTGAAACTCTTTCCTTTATTATCCATGTTGGGTGTGGTAAACACCAGGTCAGCACAGTGACTACCTGTAGCTCTATATCATTGGCGGCTGGTGGAGTTTTTTTCCAGGAGGCTCGTTAACTTCAAATTAGACTTATACCAAAAACCAATCAAACATTTACTGCAGTTAGCCTTGCTGCACGCAGTTATTCTCGCTCCACGCAGTTAGCCTCGCTGCACACAGTTAGCCTCGCTCCACGCAGTTAGCCCCGCTGCACACAGTTAGCTTCGCTCCA
>NW_015152248.1:41570-43197 GCF_000732505.1 Cyprinodon variegatus
TGCAGTTAGCCTCGCTGCATGCAGTTAGCCTCGCTGCATGCAGTTAGCCTCGCTGCATGCAGTTAGCCTCGCTATATGAGCCTCGCTGCGTAAAAAGATGAAACAGATGAAAATTACTCTGAATTTAAAACACTGATGATTTATTGAAAAGTATTTAATAATTTCATATTTTGAATTCTGAATTCTGACCTGAATATATAAAATGCTAATTCTTGTAGCAGCATCCTTTCTTCCATACAAACATACCGGTACTTGTTTGAACAATAATTTCAAAGTTCTAATCCTGATAATATTTCCTTATTAGTCAAACCGAAGCTTCTTTGAAGAATCGTCATAAAATCCAACTTGTTTCTAGTATAAAAAAATGTCTAACCTCAAAACTAGTAGTTTGTTGCAGCAAACATGCAAACATTTCTTTATCTATGAGGCCTAACTGAACTGGACTCACTGGGAAAAATCTAAATCTAGATACGTAACTTTTTCTTAAAATAAGTGCATTAGTTCTTGAATTGAGGAGGTAAAAGATGCATATTATAAGAAAGTTAAAATAAGATATTTAGATAAAATATATTTAAAATAAGTCTACATTTGAGTAGCATAATGAGATGATTTGCCAATGGAATTAGTATTTTAAGGGTAAATACACTTTATTTAAGACATTTTTTACCAACTTTAAGATTTTTTTTCCAGTGCAGGTTTGGACACGAAAAAAAAAACAATCTAAAAATGTCTCAAATAGTGTTTTTATCCTTCATAAGATGATTTTTCAATGGAACGGAACGAGTATTTTTACTCTAAAAAATAAGATAATTAGATAATAAGCACTTGAAACAAGGCAATTAAATGTTTTTTCTTATTTTAAATGTACATTTTCTTGTTCCATTGACAGCGTTTCACTTCCCTCCTTAATTTAAGCAAAAATGCACTAATTTTAATAATTATTAGATTATAATTATTGAGATTTAAGTGTTTTGCAGTGGAAAAGTGTTTGTTGCTCTGAATTAAACCAAATCGCAGCTTTTTTACTTTTAAACATCAGTGAAATGTTAGAAAATGATATTTTTAATATCAGTTATACACATTTTTATCAGTTCATTAGATTAAGATAGTGATATTCCTGGTTGTGATTTGGTAAAAGTCTGAGAAAGTTCCAGAAGGTTTTAAATGGAGGCAGATGTTGTGGATGTCTGTTAGTCAGCGATGGAGGCTGCAGTAACGATGCTTCCTGATTCTCCCGCAGGAGAAAAGTTCTCTCCTCGGCGTCGGACAACCCTCCAGCCAATCAGGAGCGAACGGAAAGATTCTGTGAGTCTGAACGCCGCCGCCGCCGCTGCTTGATATGCTGCAGGTGTGAGGCTCTAACTGGCCGTCTGCCCCTCCCCCACAGGAGCGTCCACTCCTCAGAGAGTCAGCAGGAATTCTTCCGAATGCTGGATGAGAAGATCGAGAAGGTAAAGCATGAAAATCCAGCGCTGCAGCGTCGCTTCTCTATGGAAGAGGATTAGGGCCACTGGAAAAAAAAAAAAAAGTAAACTGATTTTTAAATATTATTTCAGTTTAACATGGGAAAAAAGTCAGAATTCTGAGAAAAAAGTCAGAATTCTGACTTTTTTCTCAGAATTCTGAC
>NW_015152248.1:43658-45402 GCF_000732505.1 Cyprinodon variegatus
CAATTCAAAATGTCAGAAATAGCGTTTAGTTCCAGGTTTTATCCAGCAGCCCAACAAAGAAAACATGCAGATAGAAACGGATGAACGGGTCCACCTCTCTGTTTAAGGTTGTTTTTCTTTTCTTTTTTTTTATTCAAATCTTTTTATTAAAAAAGTCAGAGGTAGAAACAATAGATGGTCTTCATGGTTATAAAAGACTTTCCGTTTTTCAAATTTTATACACATTCAGAAAAACCCCACCCTCCCCCCACCCAGACTGGACCCAAAAATAATTACAATAATTGTGATTTAATGAATCAAAAAACAAAACAATGCACCGACAGTAGACTTCAGTTTTTATTAAATGTGAGCAGGCATCAGAATAAACCAATTAAAACAGTAGGTGAACAGCTCCATCTGCGTTTTAAGGTCCTCTCGGCCGACAAAGTGTTCCTTTGAGTTTGCTCAGCTTTTTAATTAAACCATAGAATCTTTCAATCTAATGAAATGTTGGAGGAAGTTCTTGGAGGCCACTAAAGCATGAGAGGAAGGTTCCCAAACAGATTTAAATTAGTCTGAGCGCCTTATAGCACATTTCATTTTTTCCAAGTGCAAAAATAACATTACATCTTTCAGCCACTGAGCGACAGTAGGTGGCGCACTTGACTTCCAGTGGAGTAGAATTCGCCTTCGTACGAGCAGAGAAACTAATGCTAGAATGTTCTGTTGGTTCTTAGTTAAATTAGCTTCATCAGGGCTGTAAAGTGACTCCTAAGACTTTTGACATCAGATATATCGACCAATAGCCTAACAACAGATGGCAGGACCAGAACATATGAGTCAAAGCTGCAATATTAATATGACATCTGATACAGTTGCTGTCAATATTTGGGTTTATGGAGGAGATCTGTGCTCTGCTGCAGTGCAAGGATCTCTTCTTAACATAGATGCTTCCTTCCTCTCAAACCACCTGTCTTCTTTGTCCAAAATGTGAACATTCTGCTCCTCCAAAGAATGTCCTTTGTCCATCAGGTGTAGATGTAGCGCAGTCTTGTCCAGAAGAGGGCGATCTTCTGTGTTGGTTGTTTGGTTTCTCCAATATAAAGATCAGATCATTCCTCCCTGCATTGACCTGCAGACACTCTGCTCAGATTAGGATGAACTAGTCTCTGTTTCAGGGTCGGTTTGGTTTGAAATGTTCTGGGATTTAATGTTTGGAGAAAATCCTCTGGAGTTTTTCAGCTTTTTTTCCTCTATGCAGACTCAATCCGTCACCTCCTGCATCATACAGTTACACTGGAAAAAAATCTAAATCTAGATGAGTCATTTTTTCTTAAATTCAGGAGGTAAATGAAAAACTTTGCCAATGAGACAATCTATGTTTAAAACAAGAAAAAAAATGTAATTGTCTCATTTCATTCACCTACTCATGTTAAGGCTAAATACACTTAATTTGAGACATTTTTAATTAATTTTTTCTAGTTTTGCAGTGTTTAGACCAGTCTTTCACCTCACTGGAAAAACCATCTAGAAATAAGTAAAAATGTCTCAAATCAAGTTTATTTACCCTTAATATGAGTAAGTAAATGAGTTTTTTGTCAATGGAGTGAGTATATTTACTCTTAAAATAAGATAATTGAGTAAAAAGCACTTGAAATGAGTCAATGCAATTGAGTTATCAATTCAATTCAATTCAGTTTATTTATATAGCGCCAAATTCACAACACATGTCATCTCAAGGCACTTTACAGTTCAACCAGATCAT
>NW_015152248.1:46427-47333 GCF_000732505.1 Cyprinodon variegatus
CAGTCAAATTGATACAAAGTTTTCTATCTAAGGAAAACCAGTTGATTGCATTGACTTGTTTTAAGTGTAAAATGTCTCGTTCTATTTGCAAAATTTCTCCTTCAGCTCCTGAATCCAAGAACAAATTAAACTTATTTTAAGAAAAAACATACTGGTAACATAACACAGCCGGGAGGGGGGGTTTGACAGGTGATGAGCCAGCCTCCCTGTCATCAGGTGGAGCCGATGGCTCCCCAGACAGGTTTCCTAAACGAAGCCTAAATCCACTCCAACCTTCTGCATCCAAAACTCATTGTTTCACTGCTAAAGCTTCATATAAAGAATCGGATTCCTGCTAAATCTGGTTAACTTTACACCTGGTTAGAGCTACTAGTTACTAGTATTGCAGTTAGTAACTAGTTACCAGTAGAAAGTAAGTATGAACTGAAATGTGGAAGAATTTGAATAATTTTTCTGTTATCAGAGCTTTAGGACTTCAATTATTATGGAGAGAAATTCGTTCCAATATTGTTAAACCAAACAGAAGCTAATCTCAATCCCAAAAACAAACTGTGGTCAAAACTTTTGGATTGTAAAATTTTAACAAAACACTTTCCGTACCCACTGTATACTTGACAATAAATGTTTGTTTTAACAATTTATCTGTTGATAAAACCTATTTAATTTTTCTCTTAAAACACCCTAAATAACCATAAAAAGTGCTTCTAATTTTTGACTGCTTAATTTTACAAACTTTGCCCCAAATAATAAGAAAAATCAACCTTAGATAAATTCATTAAACGATAAACTTGCATCTCAAATGAGGACGTCAGAGGGTCTGACAGACCGTGTGTTTCCGTTAGCGGCACATTTGGACACAGATGTCGATAATGTCGTTTTTCAGAATCTGGAGGAAGCGGCCATCTT
>NW_015152248.1:48407-51463 GCF_000732505.1 Cyprinodon variegatus
TGTTGAAGCGTCAACGTCTCTCGCATGTAGTTCAGGCCTTTCCTCTACTGCGCCTTGAAGCGAAGGCAGCAGAGCCGGTCCCGTTTCCTGCTCCACGTGAAGACGAGGCTCACGCCGCCGCCGCCGCACTCGGAGGGCTCCGCCCATGTCCGTCAGTCACCACTGTCCTCTCTTCATGTTCTAATCTTTCACTCTTTGTTTTTTTTAGGGAAATTAAAATATTTACAGGAATTCCTCTTCGTTCGGCTGGTTTGTTTTTGAGAACATGAAAAGAAAGAACATCTGCTACGGAGTGAAATTTGGTCCTTTATTGTTGCAAAGAACGGGTTTTATGAATGGAAATAATTCATTTGAAAAATAATCTATTTAATAAAAAAAATAAAGTTTTTAGAGTAACTACTTCTTTTTCAAATTTTACTTAGTAGTTTACTTTAGTTTTGTTTTTTCATTTTCTTTGGGGATTTTTTTGATGGACTTTTTTTCTATTTCTAAATTTCTGTTTTTCAAAACTTAATTTCACAAACTGCTTTTTCCTGATCAAAATCTCTCGACTTCTGTGGGCGTGGCTGAGAAGCTCATTCCTATTGGTCCGCTGGAAAAGGAACGCAGTTTGTCCCGTATTACTGAGAGTAAAAAATAGTCAGTAAAACCTAATGGAAAATGAAGAACAAGGGCACCTTAGATACCAAACTTACGGTAAACTTGTTCCCGTCCCTGTCCTGCATTGTGACCAATGAGCTGGCAGCATGTTTGTTACGATCCAGAATCCCCTCATCCCATTGGTCGAGACAAAACATGTTCTTTGCAACAATAATGGAACAAATTTCTCTCCATAGAATTAAACCGTACATTCCTAAAGATATTTTTTACGATAGAAACATTTCCATACAGAGCTGAGAACATTTATGCTGAAGCTCTGAACATTTCATGAGCTCTGACTCGCCGCCATCTTTGTTATTGGGCGGCTGTGACAGCAAATCCCATAATGCATTGCTAGAAGAGTTCTCTGCGCATTCTGGGATATATCTGCTCCTCCAGTGACCATGGAGGATCAGTACCTTTCAAAGTGCATTGTGGGAAATTTCGAGTCCACTACTTTTTCACCCAGTAGACATTCAGACGCCATTTAAAATGGAGTAACCAGTGAATATTGGTTCGGTCGGACGTTCAGACTCAGCCTAAGAATCTCTAAAATACGGCGGCGGATTAGGGCCATTAAAAGACGGAGAAAAAATATACTGGAATTTAAGTTTTTTTGGGTTTAAAGTGGCATGTTTACGAGAATAAACACGCAGATTTAGAAGGAAACAAGTAGCAAATGTACAAGAATAAATGGGCAAATTTATAAAAATGCCAATTTAGAAGAACATTTATGAGACTAAAACATGTAAGCTTGCGTATTTGGAAGAAAAATTTAACATTTACAAGAAAAAAACATGCAAATTTATTTTATTCATTTTTACTTTCATAACTTCCATGAGGCCATTTTAGCGTCTGATGCATTTTATAGCTTTATGGAGTTCAGTTTAACCTGGATTTTAACCTTGAATTGTTCTGCAAATGAGCATGTGTAAAATTAGGCAAATTCACTACTTTCTCCTCAGTTTGGTTTTTTTTTTTTGTAATTTGATTCTTTTTCTCTTATATTTGAATGTTTTTATTTCATAAATGTGTTTCTACTCGTAAGAATGTCACTTTAAACTCCAAAATGCTGAATCATTTTTCTCTTTGAATGGTCCTAATGTCGTCCTAACGTTCAGTTTTTGGTAACGATATTTTAGATGCTTCATGTTATGGGGTCATATTGATCACATTAATCTCACAGCATCAAGCTGCTTTTAATAGATTCAGGAAATAAAATCGTTGTTTTTGTTAAAATCAGTTTGATTTAAAACATGTTTGAAAAAAACAAAAAGCAGAAGAAATATTTGTGTGAAAAATCTCCTTCAAGCTTTAAATCTTTTTATTGAAATGTTCACCCGGCCTTCATGTGATGCAGCGAGCCGCCTGCTGGCGGCAGCACTTCCTGCCTGCCGCCATGCGGAGGCGCTCCGCACGCAGCCTGGAGGAAGCCCGCGTTAAGGTGCGGAGGATGTCAGGAAGGCGGCGCCGTTCTCCGCGCCGCCGGCCCGGATTAGAAGACGGACGTCTCTGCTTCAGGTGTCAGCGCCGCTGCCGCCTCTTCCGGTGCTGCCTCCGCCCCACGTCCTCGAAGGGTCCGGCAGGCGGGTCAGGGGTCACCAGCCCGTCGCTCATCCTCTGGTAGACCAGGGTGGAGTCGGGCGCCACGGCGCACAGCAGCAGAGGGAGGCCCCGGTCCAACAGCAGGCGGATGCTGCAGGCAGAGGGGAACCGACCCGACATCAGCAACCAGTGGGGGAGGGGGGAGGTGGGGTCACCGTGGATATCTGACCTCCTGTGGCTCAGACGCCGGTCTACAGGCAGCGGCAGGACGGTGTGAGGAGCAGCTCCATCCTTCTCTCTGGCCTCCAGCAGAACCAGCTGCAGGTCTGGACTTCTGACGCAGGAGACGTCCTTCCAGCGCCGCACTGCGGGACAAACCGCAGCCGTTACTCACTAGGTGTACGTGTGCGTCCTCGCGTCCTCGTGAAACACCATCAGCCTCAGCTCTAGCACTGTTCCAGTTCACTAGAACAGCAGACAGAGAACAAACAGAGTCCCCGGATGTTGTTCTGGCCCCGCCCTCTTTACCCAGCATGCATCAGAGCAGACTCTCCAGACTGACAGCTGTCCCAGCATGCACTGCGGCAGCAGCAGCTTCCAGGTTAGCGCTCACAGAGCTCAGAGGATTAAGTTAAAACTTCTCTTTTCTGTTGTTCAATAAAAGTTCGTTTTAAGATCATTTGAGGCGAGAAAATTATACTTTAAGCTTCACTTTATGGAACATTTACTGATTTAATGCAGAATAAAAAAAAAAAGAGGCTAACGTTAGCCCATCAACACCTTTGTTTCTAGATGCTGGAGCTTGGCCTGTTTTCCAGTGTAGTCCTGTTTCTCTGACTGTGACTAACTGGATGTGCTCTCTTCATCCTCTG
>NW_015152248.1:52200-54579 GCF_000732505.1 Cyprinodon variegatus
GAGATGACATGATGTGAATTGGAGCTATAGAAATAAACTGAATAGAATTCCTACTAGTAGAAATGACGTCACGTGACCCCATTCATGTGTATTGGGCTTTTACTTCCGGATCTGTAAAGTAAAACTCACCCTCAGTGAGATCCATGTAGACCAGGAAAGCTGCGTGGATCTGCTCCCCGTCCTCCACCTGCAGCTCCTTCATCTGTTCATACTAAGACAAGAAAACACGCGGGTCACTGTGAAGGTCCCGCAGAGCTGTGGGCCCCCGGTCCCACAGGGCTGTGGGGCCCCCGGTCCCGCGTGGGTTCCTCTCACCGTGGGATGCCGCTGGATCCAGTTTAAAGGCGGCTCTGCTCCGCCTGCAGCTCCGGACATTTCCTGCTCCTCATCAGTCTGCAGCTGAACCGCTGCTGGTTTAGTTACAGGTGTTCTACAACAAAGGCGGTCCGGGTGGAAACAGGGGCAACAACGTTTGGATCCGCTGCATGGCCGTTCATCCCGGTTGATTCTTGTTGAAAAAAATGTTTTTAAATAAAATTTAGTTTGAAGAAAAGTACTCAATCCAGAAAGGAAAGTAAAAAAAAAAAACACCTTTTCGATCAAAAGAGTTTTTTTTTTGTGATAGAGCCTTTCCCACAGCAGTGCTTTATTCATTATATCTTAAAAGCTAAAGCAGCAAAAATAAGTTTTAACGGAAAAAATTTAGCACAGACGAAGCACTAATGTCTACAAACGCAAAGCACGTTGGTTGAACTCGGAGGGCGGTGGCAGCTGGTGGGGTTTTCTCCACCAGGGGGAGCCAGACATTCAAAATAGACCAAAAACAAACTATGGAGCTCCAGAGCGGACATGGGAGAAAAAGAGAGATACAGAATGCTCACAAATGATTCATTTATTCCCAAGTTTTTTTAATGTGTGTGAGAAAGGAGGGGGCGATTCACACACTGCGTTCTGATGCATTTTAGAAAAACGATTTTTATAAAAAAAAAAAAAACATAATTAATGTGCACAAATAAGGAATAGTTGTATTAATCATAAATAGAAACAGAGTTTTATGAGCCCCCCAGGACCCTAGGCAGCTGCCTAGTATTACCTAATGGTAACCCCCCCTGCCTGGGGGCCCCGGTACTGCAGCCGCTCAGACTGAGGGCGTTCAGTGAGGTACTTGATGGTCCAGATGTTTGTCCTCCAGCAGCTCTGGTCTGATGGTGCTGAAAGCGCTGGAAACGTATTCGGTCTCTTTGACATCCCTTTGGTTTTTCTTTTTCTGTAACTTATATAAATATATATATTTACTGATTAATGCTAAATTCATTAAATCACTGCAAACTTATTAGTTTTAGGTATAAATAATGATCCATTGATTATTCCTGCTGATCAGAGTTTTCCTTTAAGAGAAACTTTTGCGTTTTGGAGCTAAATAAGTAAACTGAATATTTTGGTCATCTGATAGCGAAATACTTTCTATTCGTTTATCTGAAGCAGAGAAGGTTCTTATGCTGTCAGAAGGGGGGGGGAATTATATATGACGAATTAGTTTATTGGCCTTTTGTCATAAGTATTATTATTATTATTATTATCAATTTCAGCTGAAATGTTCATATCTGCATCGCTACCCAAAACATTTAAGTCTTTGTTTTACATTCTGCACGCTGAAAATAAGATGTAATTTATCTTAATCTAAATAACTGCTTTTGTTAATCCTGATGGAACACAAACAAAAGATTACCGTAATAAAATAATAAAATAGACCAATTAATTATCAAGTATAACATCAGCTCCAGATAAATACTTCTAATGATCCTGCCTGTTATTACCGACGCAAAGGAAAGAAAACACAAAACACTTCATTATCTTCAGTATTTTTATTTAAAAACAAAAAAAGTCAAACAAAAACCAAAACAAAATACTATTAGTACTGTCCCTTAGTACAAAATGAGTTATGAAAAGAACAATTAAACCACATAAATGATGCTTCTTTGATATGCAATAAATTAATCTGCAAAAGAAAAGTAATAAAATGCTTCGGCGTTAGCGATGCACAGGAAAACTGAAACTCCAATGAATTTAAGACACCTGAGAATATAAATATCAAAAACTGAGCAATCATTTAATTCAACAGCTCCTATAAAATCATCTCAACTAAAGCTTTAAGAGAGATCTTTAAAAAATACATAGTAGAAAAAAATCAGCCATAAAAAAAAGAATAAAATTACAGCACATCCAACTCCTGTACAGTGTGCATTACTGAATTAGTGTGGTTGGGATCCATCTACACTGGATCCTGTTCCGATGTTCTGTCAGACCAGCATACCCTGTCCTGTCAGGCTAGCATACCCTGTCCTGTCAGGCCAGCATACCCTGTCCTGTCAGGCTAGC
>NW_015152248.1:54975-66109 GCF_000732505.1 Cyprinodon variegatus
AATTTATGTGTTTTAATATTATTTGAAAAAACTAAAAATATGTAGATTATTGGTTGTTTAAGATGGAAACTGATTTCCTATTAAGAGATTAAATAAAAAACCACAAATAGGTGTTTTTTTCTGAAAAGTATAAATCTACGTTAGAGCTTAAAATAACTTTTAATTGGTGGGACTCTGAAAGGTTGCAGACCGCTGGGCGCTCCTTAAAGCCAACTTCGTTGGATTTTTGTCGTAGTTTAACGCATAAAGCAACAAAAAGTCCTTCACTACGTTCACTGGATACATTAGCTTTAAAAAAACATTGAATGTTTGTTTGATGAGGATCTTATTAAAGAATAATTGGAATAATTACAGAAATATTTATAGGGAAAGGATTCTACTACTGAGCTGAAAGGATATGAGATTTATTCTTTTTTAGTTTAATATGAGCCGCATGTTTTTATTTTTACAGTACATGATGAACGACTGAAATTATTTCCAGATTACACAGAAATATTTATTAATTCTGCCGGATCTTGTTTTTTTGAAAGCCAATCTGAAGCCCTGGGTTAGGGTTAGCAGGCGTATGCTGAGCTGACAGAACTCCGCATCCTGTAACATGAACAGATGGACATTTTCCATCGACATCATCTGAGAACTGACTGGGTTTCCAGCAATGCCCCATTTTGGTCACTATGGTAACCAGTAGTTTGGTTAAACCCTTTATTACAAAAAATAAAATAAAAATCCCCAAAACAAGCAGCTGAGAGCAGGTCGGCTGATGTCATGGCGTTGCATACAGACCCAGAGACCCCCGCCGATGGGATCGCACTGCAGACGCCAAAAGCTAAACGGCGTCCTGGAAAGAAAAGCGTGCAGGAAATCTGCAGAGATGCTGCAAAAACTAAGTAAAAACTGTGAGGTATGTTCTTGTGATTTTATAGCTGTGAGAGTCGGCTGGTCCCCCCTCCCCCCCCTGAAGGTAGGGGGACGGGTTTCCACCCAGAAAGCAGAAGTAGGTTGTGTTTGTTCCTTAGTTACAGAGTCCATGTGTTCCAGGGTTACTGCCAGCAGCGAACCCACATGTCGGCAAAAAAAAAAAACGAGTATAAAAACGTTTTACTTCAATGGACTCCCACTGAACCGATGGTGAACGGCTGCCGTTTGTGAAAATAAGTCCTCGTGAAAGGAAGACATCTTGAATAGTCAGAGGATGGAAGGAACAGCAGGAGATGGTGTCCACAGGAGATGGCGTCCACAGGAGATGGCGTCCACAGGAGACGGCGTGGACGTCTGAAGCAAACTAAAGGATGAACCCAAAGGACGCCTAAAAGCCGCGACCTTCCCGTTCACTTTTAAAACAAACTTTTACACAAATGATCCGTTATGAAGATTATTAACGTTTCCACAGTGTTTGCATGTAGAGACTCAGTAACAGCGCCGCCATGCGCACCTTTCAGGGAAAACAAACAAAAAGTGCCTCATTTTGCGTTTTCAGGAGGAATATCCGCCGTTATGACGATGATGATGCAGCGATGGATGGGTTGCTATGACGATGGTTAAGGCTTTCCAACATCTCTGTGTTAGCTAACATGAAAGTAATGTGAGCGAGGAAAATCACGCCTGGGCTTAAAAATGATGGACGACTGAGGTTCATCGATTTGGAGTTTCACTCCACTGAGATTTTAGCATAATAAAGACGTTTTAGATAGAAGCACGTTTCTAGAGAGCATATTTAACCTCTATAGACTACATAACAGGGCAGCACCTCCCCAACCTGTTGCTGGTTGACAGATAATATCCGTCCCTTTCCTTACCAGAAGCAGGAAGGTCCTGAAATAGGAGCTAAATAAGCTCCACCCACACAGACGACTCCAGAGAATAAACTGACTCACTAATCGTTCACTTTACCATTTTTTTCGGGACAATAAGAAAAAAAAAAAACACCTAACTTTTCTTTTTCCGCTTTTTTTACCAGCTCAACGTCGCCCCCTGATGAGACCTCAGAGTGAAAATGTGCTTTTTAAACATCATAGGTAACATTGAAACAAATGTTTTTACAATTATTTCAAAACCTTTGGTACCTTATTAAAATTTAACTTTTTTTTTGTGGGGAAAAAAAGCCTATTACAAATGAATTTTTTTAATATTTTGAAAGGTTTGGAAGGATTTATGCAACATATTACTTTTTCTGCTAGCAGGGAATTGGAGTTTATGCTTGCATTTTGACATAACGTCATGTTTGGACCCCTTTCCTTTGGTGGAAATATGTCCATTTAGAATCCCTGACCAGATAATCTGGAGCCACAGAAACCTGACAGTGGGTCATAGTTACAGACCCTGTTTAATCCCGAGGAGGATGAAAACAGCTGAAAGTGAGCAGCATCTGTCCAAACCAGTTAGATTTTTTAGGCTAATAAAGGCCGCTGTCGCTTTATTCAACATCCTCTTCAGCTCTGATGATCCAAAACGCCCCAAAAAGCAACTCTGGATTCCCCAAATCAACAAAAAGTGTTGCACCAGATCTTTCTGCCTGATCCCAGGCGGTCGGACACGTTCTGTTCCCACAACTCAGACAATGGCGAGGTTTTCCCCTGAAGGCAGCCGAGCTAAAAGCACATCCACCCTCTGCTAGAAAAGTCCAAACTTTACACACTGTTGCACAACAGCCTTACAACTTCAATCACTATCCTTTAAAAAGAAAACACACACACACACACTCCACCTCTCACTGGCAAAGCCATCCTATCGAGCATAACGTTACCCCTAATATAAGGACTACAATGCATTACGTGTATCATTTCTGCTGCTAGTAGCATTACCACTTACTCTACAGTAAAAGCTTAAAGCTTATATACATTTGCATCATTATTAGACATAATACTGCAGCGTATTATGTGCAGGTAATTCATCTAGCCTTCAGAGTGGTGTGCAAACTGCTCATCTACTGGGAGGTTTGTTCAGCTTTCCGTTAAAAATCAGATCTGATATGAAAACGTCGGGTTATGATGATGGAGAAACATGAATGGTTCACATCTAAAAACAAAAACACGGCTAAAGCAAAGATTAATCCTAGCTACGTCGTCGTAAGGATGAATGAGGAGGAATTAACAGCTTTTGTTTTTCTTACATAAATCATAAAAGGTGAAGAAAAATCCCTGCCACTTGAAATCTGAGAGGTTGAGTTTGTTCGGAGTCTTTTATGGCTTAAGTTTTACTCCACTGTTCTTGTCGCAGTCAAAGAGGAAGAAGAATCGGGACACAAAGCGATTCGCGGCGCCGCGGATCCGTTTGAACTGTGAGGTATTCAGAGTCATTTGGTTAAAAACAAACCAAAGCCTGGAAATCATGGATGTGATCGCATCACATCCTGCTGCGGGATCGGGAATGTTTTTTTGGTATGTGTGGATTTCATCGACTCTTTTCAGCTGTTTAAGCGTCAGGGTGGGGGGGGGCGGTTTAACCATCCGTCTCTGTGGTGAATAACGCCTCATCCACCCTGAAGGCTCCGTCCGATCTGAGTTTGTAAACTTTACAGGCATGTGCAGCAGTAGGGTTGATTTTAGGAAAGGAGAAACTGAAACGGGGAGATTTCTTCTAGGAGATTGCTGGAGGCTGCGTTCAGAGGAAGCAGAAGAACATCTGTGTGAGACAGAGAGCCTCTGACATCCAGCTCTGCACCTGTGGGATTAACAGGAAACCAGTTTCGCTCCGACGCCTCCTTAGGTGTGGGCGGCTTGGCGGGACGAAGCGGGCGGGGCCTTGCAGCGGGCCAGCATGGAGGGCTGGAAGTTTGGGTGGCGGCGGGCGTGCTTGATCAGGTGGTCGCTGCGCATGAAGCGCTTGTCGCACAGCGGGCACAGGAAGCGCTTCTCCCCGGTGTGGGTGCGGGTGTGGCGGGCCAGCTCGTCGGAGCGGGCGAACTTCTTCTCGCATTTGGGCCAGGTGCAGGGGAATGGCCGCTCGCCTGCAGCGGAGCACAAACATCAGTCAGACGGGAAGGAAGAGCTTTATAGACAGAATTAACTCCATTAATCATTTATTAATTAAATGCAATTAATCATTATTTTACAAATAGATTCATCTCTGGATTATTGATAATCTGACAGCCAAAGGTTCTTTCGGGAATATTAAACCAGCTGAAACTAAACTTTTCCATCTGGATGGAGCAGACTGACAGACGAAATAAAAACATTTTAATCTTAAATGTAAAATATTGATATTTTCTTACAGTTTCTGCTCTAAGTGAGTCACTGTCAGGTTTTATAGTCTCTAAACTCCAGATAATTATTATTTTAATAATCAATTAATCCAATTAACTGTTTCATCTCTATTTAACATTTCTCTGTTTTCTCCCTTTCATCTCTAACGGCCCCAGTTTGCATTTCTAACTGGCCCTTTAAAGGCTCAGCGCTGAATCTGGATTAGGACTAACGTATTAATCTCCCTCTGGGTCCAACGATGCAGGGTTCTGCATGTCGTCTTTGTTCCCGTACAATCATGTATTGTACGGAGGAAAATTAGTGGAAAATCTCTCTGCATCCTAAAAGCAAGCTGGGATTAAAGATGACAGGCCCCATCTGGGATTAGGACCCCCGTGACTGGCCTTTCTCTGCACATTCTGCCATCTTTAATCTCCTGAGTCAACGCCCGTCAGGATGCTCTCTGCTGCCGTTTCCAGGACCACAAAGGCCCGACCGTGTCGCAGATAGACGCCGTCCCTCTGTGGGCGTTCCCAGCAATCTCTGCTCCCAGATACTGACTGTAATCCTAATCCACAGACCAGCTGAAGGCCTCACCCAATATACAGAATGTATATTTACAATAAAAGAACAGGCGCAAATAGCTCCATCTCTACATTTTTCAACATAGATTAATAAATGTAAGTTTTCATAATTCCAAGCCAGCGTCTCTGGTTTAAAGCAAAGGCTTCCTGGTTTATCTGCGGCGCCCTGTCGGCTCATCCTCCTCCATGTTTTGGTTTTATTCATGATGCCTGCAGACGGAGCAGAGCGCCGTCAGCATTTCCTCAATGGAGGAAAGATTAAGAGCTGAAAAACCACCAACAAAATATCTGATGCCAACAGGGACAGGTGTGGTGAGATGCGTGATAAATGACTACCAGCAGGTGGCGCCAGTTTACAATGAATAAAGGGCAGATTAGACTTCTGCAGCCACACACATCAAATGTCGCTTGGTTTTGGTCGCGAACCAGTTTAGCTGCTACGCTTCTGCACCGTCGGTCTGGAATTTCCACGGAAGCTCAGCAGCTTCCCGCCAAAGCGTAGGAGGAGCCTATTAGAGAGCTTCGACGGATGGTCACGAGAACTTTGATGGCGCCCGGCGGGAGTGTTTATCTTCCAAAACAACAATGGCACGTCTGGAAGATATCACGCTGACGGAGATAGATCTAGAGATGCTAGACGTGGAGGAGGAACAAGTTCTGTTAATGGAGCGAAACTCCTCGATTAACCTTTTATCACAGTTTTCTATTGTTCCTCGATTTTAAAAATGGCGCGCCCCGGCACCGAACCGAGAAGAACGACCACACAGACAGCCGGAAAGGCAAAGCAAGAACCAACGGCTGCTTTTTGTCTGCGTACTTCTGCGATGTGTGGTCAGGATTTTTTTGAGGTGCGCGACGACGGTTGCAGAGCATCTACACGGGGGGCGTGGTCGCGCACAGAGACAGATTTGACGGTTTCAGAGGCAACGAGTCAGAAGCATAAACTGGCCTTAATGCTGTGTTCACACCGAAGGCGTTAAGGGCGTCAAAAACATGCAAACGCAGAAATCTGGACTCTGTTTTTGCGTTCTGGCTGCGATGTTTGATTGTAATCGTTTCTCCTAGTGCTCGATCGGCCTTTTTCACAAAGTTTCAGTCGTGTTTTTTTTTCTGTGTTAAATGTCTATCCGGCCAAAAATGGCATTCCTATTTTAAATCGATTAAAATAATCCTTTGAAAAAAAAAAAAGGTCAATTAATTGCAGATTTGATATGTAATTAGGGCTGAATCAATTAATCAGATTGATCCATTATTGAAATAATCGTTAATGGAGTTTAGAGATGGTAAAACGTGCCTTTAGCTGACAGAGCGACTCACTCAGAGCAGCAATTATATCAAGATTGTAAACGAATATATAAACATTTTGGCATTTAAGATAAAAAAAAATCTTTTTCATCTGTCAATCTGCTTTATCCAGAACTCCTCCAGTGGAAAAGTTTTAGCTTCAGCTGGTTTAATTTAGCTAAAAATCTTCTTAGAGGAACCTTTGGCTGTCGGATTATTAATCGATCAATCATAAAATAACCAACAGATTAATAGATTTGAAAAATATCCGTTAGTTGCAGCCAAAGACGTCATTTTGTGTCAAAGATTTCTGTTAATTCAAAAGAGAAAAAGTACAGATAATCTATTTATTACAACCTCCCATAATATGGAGGACCATGAGAGTCAGTGGAAAAGAAATATGATTTTAGATTTAACATTTTAAATTAGGAATACACCAGAAAATGACAATTTTTGGCCAAAAAAGTAAAAAATTAGGAAGCGAAGCCTAAAATCCAAAATACTGAAGTTATGCTGAATATTAAAATCTGAGTTCTTTTGGTACCAAATCTAATTTAAAAAACTTCCACTCAATGCATTTCAATAAGTTATAAACTATTCAATAACAAAAGCACCAAAATATTTACCACTTTGCCATTTAGCTCAACAGAATCACTGCAAAATGGTTTTAAACGTCTATCGGGCAAAAAATGGCTTCCCTATTTTAAATCGATTAAAATAATCCTGTTTAAAAAAAAAAAAGTTTTGTAATTGCAGATTTGATATGTAATTAGTGCTGAATCAATTAACTGGACTTGATTATTAAAATAGTGAACTAATTTAGTAATTGATTAATCGTTAACTGGAGTATAGAGACGGTAAAACCTGACAGAGCGACCTGCTGAGAGCAGATTGTTAAAAATTAACTCAGGTGGGAAACTTTTAATTTCACTAAAATGTCCTTTAAGGAACCTTTGGCTCAAAGTCGAAAAAATAATCAAGAGATTAATTGATTTGGAAAATGATCGTTAGTTGCAGCCCTATATATAATATCAAAGAGGAATTGAAACTATATTATAACATTTAAAAATGTATTTTTGAATCAAATGTGTAAATGGTGTTTAACAAACCATAATTCCTAAATCCGCTCATACATACGTTTCCTTATTAAAAATTTAAAAAGGTCATTTATTTTTTCCTATTCCTTTTTTTTATTGCATTACTCTCTTTAAACTTCATGGATTCTAATGATGGTTAATGAGGCGTCTCTACTGACCCCTGCTGGACATTTAAAGACACTACAGGCAGCTGATTGGACAGAATAAACTGAACGGATCTGATGACCTGGAACAATGATAGCATTGCAGTTATTGGAGGTTATATTCTATTATTTCATATCTATGTTTAAATTTAAACTATAAACATATAAGGTGAACATTTAGGGGAAATATTACTGAGGATGCTGGTGGATTAGGATTTTAAATCGTAATTTTAAAACAAAATTTGGATAAGTTGATTGATAACTGAGAGGAAAAGTGTGAGACGAGAAAAATAAAAATGCAACGGCTGAAACGTTCCTATTCCTTTTAGACACAGAAATTCTGGATCATTTTAATGCTAAACATTTTTTAGCATCATGTTAACAGACACGTTTTAAACATGTACGCCGGAGATCCGCGATTCCAATCACAGCAAACAGGAAAAACAACATCGAGAAGATCCGGTTTTTCAAATAAAAATATAGTGACGACGGATCGGTAATTACAAATTACAGCATAATTCTTAGATATTCCTGAAAACTCAGTTTAATTAATGATTGGATGCAAAGTTTTGGTGCTTCAACAAACCAGGAAGCAGATTTCTCATCTAAATCAGATTATTGATTTTATACCGAGAGGATTAAAATAATTTAATCTAATCCAGTAAAAATAAACTTCTTATCGCAGGCCTGGATGAAGAGATGCTGCGTTTGGAAGCAGAGAACAAACAGTTCATTAAAAACTATTTTTTAAGTAAAAAAATCCACAACAAAAAGTAAATATTTGGGCAGAAACCGAACATCTGCTGGATGCTGATTTTTTGAATATGTCGTATTAAACTAATCGTTCATTCCTGCATGTTTTGCTCCCATCAATGTAATGATAATGTAGCGCCTGCTCTCCTCGAGCTCCGAGGAGGTCGGAGCGGAGCAGGACGGGAGGAGCAGCGGCGGCTCTGCTTGGAGCAGGCGGTCTGCAGCGCAGCGGGACGGAGGAGGTGGGATTTCAAGGTTAGAAACAACTCCAGGATCGGTCACATGACTTTCTGTAAAACGCCACATGCAGCGATGCAGCGATTAGCTCTATGCGCTCCACGCCTCCACCCACGCGTTGGTGCTACCGCACCCATCACTGGTGGCTTCCCTTTAGCTTTAGCGCCACATCGTTAATAAGCCGTTACTAACCTGCTTATAAACTTTGGCTGAACGGTTAATAAAGCTGTTTTTGGGTCAATATGAAGGGCGAAATAATGAAATTACAACATTTAAAAATGCAAAGTGATAAAAAACAAAAAAGGGAAATACCTTTTTAAATGTTTATCTAGGAAAGATGTTTATAAGATTCATTCATTTTGGCTTTTAAATTTCCATTTTATAAAATTTCTTTTAATCAAGCACTTTCTTGTTTCTTTGTTACATAACTTTATGTCAGTGAACTGAGATAATTTTTAATATTTCAGACTTTAAAAAGCTAAAATTTGTTTTTTGTACCTACATCCTCTAACTTGGTTTAAATACATATTTGATTTTTAAAGGAAAAGTCCGCTCTTATTCAGAATACAAACTTCTGAAAGTAATTTAAATATGAAATATATTACACTTTATTCTTTTAACGTTACCACTTTATTCTCATGATTTTACCACTTTATTCACGTAAAATTACCACTTTATTCAGGTAATATTACTGCTTTATTCTCGTAACGTTACCACCATGTTCTCTGAATATTATGAATTTATTATTTTAATAATACTAATTCGTTTTCGCAATAATGAAACTTTATTCTGGAACTAAAAAAATAATCTGTAGCCTGCCCCTAATCCTCCAGTCAGAGGAGTGTCTGTTTGGATGTGGTTATGTGGGGGGGCGGGGGGCTTGCCCAGGGCCCCGTTCATGCCAGAACCGCCTCTTATGTTCAGTTTTAACGCAGTAGATGTAAAATGAATAGATCATCTATCAGTGTCCATGAGGGAGCGCGTGCAGCTGATGGTGGGATGAATAATTGAGTTACAGCAGAGCGTTGGTGGTGAACCATGGTGAATAATGGTGAATGATGGTGAGCCGCCCCCATCCCGCACTTGCTGCCAGAAACGTGTCTGCTGGTGAACTCCGTGTCCCTGACGTTCAGGTTTCATCTTACGTTCATTTCATATGCAAATCACGCGGGGAGGAAAAGTTTCGTCACAGCTTTTAACGTCCAGCCCTGTTCTTTTGTTACTTTCCTTCTTTGTCACTTTTTCTCCTTTTTATTCTCGTCTTTCTTTGTTTGATTCCGTTTATCGAACAAACCCGATAAATGAATCAAACATGGAGTCACGCTAATAAAAGTTCGGCTCGCGCGGCTGTTTGTCTGTCTGTTAGCCGGGGGAACAATGGAGGCAGGCAGCCTGATGTAACCGGCGGCTCGTGCCTACCTGTGTGCGTCCGGATGTGCGCCTTCAGGTGCGATGATTTCCCGTAAACTCTGTCGCATCCGTCAAAGGTGCACTGGTGCCGCTTGACGGGGGAGCGCGGAGGCCCGGCGCCCCGCTGCTGCTGTCCGGGGATGGGCGTCGCTGAGGGAGTCATGGTCGGGGTGGTGGGGTCGGACAACGTGGTGTAGCCGCTCTCCCCACCGCACGAGGAGTTGCTGCTCTCCGAGTAGGCCGACATCGGGCGGAACTTGCTGTGCAGGTCGGTGAGGATCCCCGCCACCGTGATGATGTTGGAGCCCTCCAGCCTTAAAGTCTCTCGAACTTCCCGGTCCTCGCTGGAGCCGTCGGGCTCCCCGGGGTGAAGGCCCACCGGGGCGGGCAGGCTGGCCGGGGCCACCGGGGTGGGTCTGTGCAGGACCGGACCGCTGGAGATCGACACCAGACACTCGGCGGCGAAGTAATCAGACGAAGCGGGCAGCGACATGGTTCCTCCTCCGCTTTGGCTTTTTCTTTGGAAAAGTCTCGCTATGTCGGACGAACTGTGACGTTGATCCAATCCTGACCTCCTCCTCCTCAAAGTCGGGGGCCAACCTGCTTTACGGCGGATGTCGTTTGGATCCTTCGATGCGTCAGAAGTTTAAAAACACGCTAATAAAACCAAATCAAGGCACAATTAGAAGAATAAAGCTGTAAAATCATGCTAACAGCCCGGGCCCAGCGCGCGCGCCCCTCTCCGTCTGACGGCTCATTGTGTCTGAGCTTCAGAGAAAGCCGGTCAGCCACGCCCCCTGGGTCGGACGGTGCGTTCAAGGACAGTCGGATTAAAAAGTGCTCATCTTCAATTTCGTTTTAAAATGTCATTAAAAGCTGTACGCTCAGTTTTAAAGCTATTAAATTTTAATAAATAACAAAATATATATCTGTCAAGCGTTTATTCACACCTGTGTTAAGTTTTTATCCCTTTTTTACACAGCATTTGAACTAATGCCACTAATTCATGATTCAACACATAAATATTCCAATTTCACCGTAATGTAGAGGCGCACCGCTAAGAGGTCTGCTACTCACCACATTTAGAAATATCAAGTAGGCTAAAATGCTATAACATTTCTACACCAACCGTATAATTAGTTTTCTTTTTCGTATTCCTGTTATGGTGCATGAACGACACGCAGATCACGGGCGTGGACCACGCTGGCGGTTTAGTCGTGGAAAGAATGGGTGGCAGGCTGTGGGCTTAATGATGGGGGAAGGAGACTTGGATGGAGGATCTGATGGGAACTTTTTCACAACGACGGACGTGGCTGATTGTTCCTAATGTTCCCAACAGAGCACCTCGCTCTCAATCTGCAGGTTTACTAGTGGTTCCTAGAACCTTTACAAGTATATATATATATATATATATATATATATATATATATATATATATATATATA
>NW_015152248.1:69866-71551 GCF_000732505.1 Cyprinodon variegatus
GAACAATAATGGAACAATAATGGAACAAAGTTCCCTCCATAATAAAGTTCCATTGAAAGCGTCCAAATGTGGAGAAGCAGAGGTATATGGATACTTTAGGTTTTTAAACATAATCCTCCATTTTCTCTATGTCTCTAATTTAAACCACACTTCTTCGTGTGTTTTTAGTGTCAAGGCTTTGCCAAGTGATTCGCCCATCAAGTGTTTGTAGCTTTAGCCTGGGAGCTGCTTCCTGATTGGCTGCTGGGAGCAGTACGGGTCACAGTAGATGTCGGCGTACAAGCCGGCTCATTCAGTTAAAGGAACAGAGCTCAGCTTTCATCTCACACACATGTTGAGCTTCTGAGGGACCTGCTCTGATCCCCGGGTGCCATGGCCGGATCTGTGTCGCTGCTCGGTTACAAACAGGTTATCCTCATTTTTTCACTTCTCTATGGTAAGTTTTCACATTTCTTCTCAATATGTCAGTGGAGAGATTAGAATTTCCAATGGGATCAGAGGTTTTACTGGACCTTATGTTTAGTAGGTGGCTGTCGTCTGGTGGAAGCAACTCGCTGTGACTCAAGTTGTTCTGGTGAGATTTTACAGCACAAAATAAACCCTCGAATATTAAGAAAAACAAGTCAAATCATTTGAAGACTGGCAAACAAGGATTGGATGTGTTGATCTCTACACCTTCAGGATCTCAACACACTGACTTCTCAGGTCAGAAAGGAGTGAGATACACCTACAGGTACAGCACATCTATCACCACCACCCTCCATGGCTCACACGGTGGCAGGAACGGCCTGGCCCTGGACTGCCTGGTGGATATCCAGGTGGTCTCCAACTGTCACCTAATGATGCAGGTCGGCTTTGGCTCCAAGATGTTCTTTGGTTTTCTACACTGGAAAAAACATCTAGAGATTAGTAAAAATGTCTTAAATTAAGTGTATTTACCCTTAATTTGAGGTAAATTAGGTAGTTTGCCAATGGAATGAGTATTTTTACTCTTAAAATAAGATAATAAGATAATATGCATAAGACAATGCAATTGTGTTTTCTTATTTTAAGTATAAATTGTCTTGTTCCATTGGAAAAATGTCTCTTTTACCTCAATCCAAGAACAAATGCACTTCTTTTAAGAAAAAAGGACTTATCTAGATTTGGATTTTTTCCGGTGTAAAAAGCACAGAGCGTTGTGGTTTTAAGCGTCTGCTTTTCCGACAGATAAGGAGCTCCCAGATAAAGCGTCTCTCCCCTCAGAGGGAACACTCTGTCCTGCATTTAAAAACTTTGAGGTAACACCCTGTCAACGTTTCGGTTGCTGCGTACAACCGGCAACTTTACCGGATCCTTCTGATTTCTATCCTTTATTGGTTCAGATGTGGCTCCTCTGTTTGTTCTCTTGTCTTGGGAGGAAGGATGAGGGGGGGGGGACTGCTCATCTGGTGTTTTTGTTTCCCAGGGAGTCACTGGAGAAAACACGCCTCAAGTTCTCCCTCCAGGGGGGGAAGGTCACAGCCGTCTGTCATCAGGAGGGGGAGCCGGTGTGGGCCCTCAACATTAAAAGGGCTCTGCTGAGCATGCTCCAGACCTCCCCAAAGGTCTCCAAATTCAAAGACGAGACTGAGGTGAGACAATATTCAACCTGCTACACTGGAAAAAATCACAATCTAGATAAGTCATTTTTTTCTTAAAATAGG
>NW_015152248.1:73020-77057 GCF_000732505.1 Cyprinodon variegatus
TTTTACTGATTTCTACAGCATGAACTAGCATTTCACATGTCAAAACTTTAGACTTAGACATGTTTTATTGGCTTCTCGTATACAGAGAGTGTAAACTAAATGAAATTTGATGCATAAAGCTTTTTAACAGTGACTGAGCGGCTTACAACAGAGAGAAACATTTCCATTTTAAAGTGCAGCAGAGATCGACAATGTAGAAGGTGCAGGAGGAAAGTCATGCACTGCAAAATCAATCTAGAAATAAGTAAGAATTTCTTAAATTAAGTGTATTTACCCTTAATTTTAACAGGTAAATGAGGTAGTTTCCCAATGGAATCAATATTTTTACTCTTGAAATAAGATAATTAGATAAAAAGCACTTGAAATAAGACAATGCAATTGTGTTTTATTATTTTAAGTATAAATTGTCTTGTTCAGTTGGCAAAGTGTCTCTCTTACCTCCTCAATCCAAGAACAAATGCACTTACTTCAAGAAAAAGTGGCTTATCTACATGTCTATTTTTTCCAGTGCACTGGGTTTGCTCTTATTCTCCTGTTGCTTTTAACGACCTGCTTTCCCTCAGACCGACGTCCACGGAACGTGCACCAGCAGATATGAGAGACGAGGAGCTGCGCTGCTGAAGAGCAGGGATCTAAAACGGTGCCATCGCTCCAGACTGGCCGAACTCTGGCCTCACTCCGTAGCTCTGACTGAAGATACTGTAAGTTCTGATCCAACAAGGGATTATTTCAGGGTTTAGGTTGAGCTAATAGATTGTTTCCTCTTCACTAGATGGTGCAGATGGAGCTGCACTGCGTTCAGCGCCCTGGAGAGACGATGATGGAAGAAGCAAACTGCACTGAAGTGGTGACACTGGAAGCTTCAGGGCCCATTAGGACCAAGAGTGTTTCTGTGTTGGTGCTGCTCAAAGCGCAGACAGGAGCCTCTTTAGGAGCAGGTCAGGCTAAAATCTCTACCATCATGCTTTAGTAGCACTGCTTCCTAACAGCCATGCAGCCAATCCTTATATCCCTCCGTCTTTTTAGGGCCCTTAAATCCTGCTATACTTACTGACCTGCAGTTTGAGGATGACGACGCCTCGAAGCTGCGAAAAGCCAGGCTGACAACACCGCAGAAAGTTATCCAGACCGTCAGATCGTTATGCAGGACGGCCTCAGATCCACAGCTGGTAACCTGCAAACATAAGAGCCTCCCGTCTATTTTAACCATGTTTCCTGGTCTATACTATAGCTTATATTAAGGTCAGTCACTATGGACACTGCAAAAATGATCTAGAAATAAGTAAACATTTCTTAAATTAAGTGTATTTACCCTCGATTTGAATAGGTAAATTTGATAATATGCCAATGGAATTAGTATTTTTACCCTTAAAATAAGATAATTAGATGAAATGCACTTGAAATAAGAAGATGCAATTGTGTTTTCTTATCATAAATCTAAATTGTCTTGTTCCATTGGCAAAATGTCTCTTTAATCTCCTCAATTTAAGAAGAAATGCACTTATTTTAAGAAAAAATGACTTATGTAGATTTTGATTTTTTCCAGTGGAGGGAATTTTGTTCCTTTATTGTTGTAAACATTGGATATTAATATAAAAAAAAAACACATTTTATTAATTGAACAGAAATTAAATCCAGATGTGAAAAATTGCTTTGAAATCTATTCAAAAAGAAGGCGTTTTGTAAAAATATAAAATCTCTAAAGGAACATGTTTACAACAATGTAAGTATTTTTTTTCAAAGAATAAAACATGAAAACAAAAGTATAAAACAAAATTGAGAAAAAAAAATTGGCGAAAAAAGAAAAAATCTGAGAAAACAGGAACGTTCCACCAAAAACTTTTATTGATTGAGAAGTTTTTCCAAAGTTTAATATTAGACTCAAAAACAACAATTAACTTTTTACCTCGACTGTCTTCATTTTAAAAATAGAGTTGTTAGTTCTGTTTCAGTTCAGCTCATTTTCATTCTGGCCTGTTGCTATTAAAAACAAAACAAAACAAAAAAACATCAAAATAATTTATTTCACATTGACAATTACCGTATTCTCCAGACTATAAGTCGCTACTTTTTCCCACGCTTTGAACCATGCAGGTTATAAGAAGCTGCAGCTTTTCTGTGGATTTTTTTCTTACACTTGAAAAAATTTAAATCTCGATAAGTCATTTGTTCTTAAAATAAGTGTATTTGTTCTTGGATTGAGGAGGTAAAAAAAAATGTGCCAATGGAACAAGACAATTTACACTTAAAATAAGAAAACACAATTGCATTGTCTTATTTCAAGTGCATATTATCTAATTATCTTTTAAGAGTAAAATTACTCGTTCCATTGGCAAAGTATCTCATTTACCGACTCAAATTAAGGATAAATACACTTAATTTAAGAAATCTTTACTGATTTCTAGATCGTTTTTCCAGTGTACAGTCAGAGGGGGAAGTCACACTGCAAAAACCATCTAGAAATAAGTAAAAATTTCTTAAATTAAGTGTATTTACCCTTAATTTGAGCAGGTAAATGAGATAGTTTGCCAATGGAACGAGTCATTTTACTCTTAAAATAAGATAATTAGATAATATGCACTTGAAATAAGACAATGCAATTGTGTTTTCTTATTTTGAGTGTAAATTATCTTGGTCCATTGGCAAAATGTCTCTTTTATCTCCTCAATTCAACAACAAATACACTTATTTTAAGAAAAAATGACTTTTCTAGATTTCGATTTTTTATTCCAGTGCAAAACTGGAAATGAGAGAATAATGGGCTAATTTTCATTTAGCGCAAAAACATGCTATCAGCGGTACGATGGAGAACAAATGCCCTGAATTCACACTTTTTTACATTTATTTGCTGCATTAAATCTGCTGAACCAATGAAGAAACTGAGCTCAACTCCTGCAGAGCTGAAATAAAGAGCTGATGAAGCTCCATCTTTCAGTAGAAGCTCTAACTGCTTTGAGCTAACAAGCTAACAGGAGCTAGCATTCTTCCTCCCTACTCCAGGGGATATATGTAGAGCGCCCCCTGCAGGTTTGGTGGGAGACAGTTCAGTAGATATCAGCAGCTTATAGCCCGGTGCGCTCTATAGTCCAGAAAATACGGTAATTTCTCTGTAGTTGGACTCGGTGCTGCCCCAACTTGTTGCTCACCACATACCAAAGTAAATCATTTTATCAAGATGATGCAAAGTTAAATGTGACGATGGTACCATTAGTTACAAAACTAAGAAAATGAAGTCTAAGGAAGTTATCATCCAAAATGTTCCTTTAATAGAGTAGAGCAGTAAAGCTTCTGGCTTTAACAGTTTTTTCCTGCATTACTTTTATCCTTTAAGTAGTTTTAAAAACGGTACTTTTACACTTTAACTGGAGTAAAAAGCTTAAATTGATCCTCTAACTTCTGCAAAAGTGTTTTTAAACAGCAGGATTTATATGTCTACTGCAGTAATAAACATTAAAGGGCAGCTCTGAACACCAGTGACTGACAGCAGTTACTGCAAATTACAAAATGGATTCTTATGCTTGTATTTCTAAAGGAACAAAATCCTGCAGATAAATATTGCTCCTCCTCTGTGTGGTCCATGAGAACATGTTTGTATTTGTGAGTCATGTCGCCCCCTGGTTGCCCCGCTGGGGTTAACCACGTTCTCTCTGTCTGTGAAGCTGCTGTGTTTATATGGTTTTATTTCAGAGAGTCTGACCTTACTCCCCTTTCATTGGCATTTAATTCCCACCCTGGAGAAACCATAGACGAGTAATACCATGAAAACTATGCAAATTCATCTGTGTTTGAATCATTTTTGGATCATCTTCAAGGTTTCACAAGAGCTCCTGCAGCTGGTGTTCCAGCTTAAAGACATGACGCTGCCTCAGCTCAAGATACTTTGGCAAGAGGCTTCTTTCAAGTGCAGAAATGACTGGTCAGTACCCACCTGTTCTCTAATGGTTGTTGTTTCATGCTTGTCACACTAGAAAAACAATCTAGAAATAAGTAAAATTTTCTTAAATTAAGTTTATTTTCCCTTAATTTGAGCAGGTAAA
>NW_015152248.1:79025-80804 GCF_000732505.1 Cyprinodon variegatus
CTGTCGTCCTCAATCTTAACTCCGTAACTTAACTCCAGCTTACAGACTGGAACAAGACCTCTAAGCAATCACCCCTATTTAGGCAGAGGAAAGGCCCCCTCCTGGTTCCAGGCATGTCCCATTGGGAGGAGGCCTGGTGGACGGCCCAGGAGGGACTATGTCTCTGAGCCGGCCTAGTGTCACCTCAGGGTCCAGAGCAGCTGGAGGAAGGATTGGGGAGTCTGGGCATCTTTGCTTAGACTGTTCCCTCCGTGACCCGGCCGCGGATAAGCGGAACAAAATGGATGGATGGATAGAAACACTCAAACTATTTTATGTCACAAATAGGCCAAAATATGCTTCCACAAGTTCCTCTGGGCTGAAAACAGATTTTCCTTGAAATGTGGTTGAGATGCTGATGATGATGTTAATAATGATAATAATCTGTTCTGACAGGCAGCCCCTGCTGGACGCCTTACCAGCATGCGGATCTGAAAACTGCATTCTGCTGCTGACCCACCTGATCCAGAATGAGGAGCTGGAGGAGGGGCAGGTTAACTCTTTCCTCACCGCCTTAGCCTTCATCCCGCATCCGTCTCCGCAGATCATTGGATTCATCAACGTAGGAAATTATCTCTGAAACTCTTCTTTTCTCTGATGCATTATTTCAGTTGAACGGATCTAATGTCTTTATTGAAGGGTTTTCTGGAGAAGCCGCAGCTACGGTCCAAGGCCATGCTGGTTGGATCGTCTCTGATCCACCAGCTGTGCAAAAGGTCTGAAGCTTCCTGTGGTGAAACTCCTCAGGTTCAGGCTTTCATGCGAACGCTTCAGGAAACCCTGACTGCAGGCTGCGAGGAAAAGGAACCTCATCAAGTCAGAGAGGTAAAGCTCGCTCGTTTCTGCCGGTCTTGTAAATGAATCAGGGAATATTTACAGATATTATCTTGTGTCCAATCAACAGCTGTTCTATGCTCTGAAATCCATTGGAAACGTTGGTTTGACTGCAGCTTTTATTCCACTGCTGAACGGCTGCGTGCTGAACCTCAAAGCTGAGCTGAAGCTCAGACTCGCTGCCGTCCAAGCTTTCAGGCGCCTGCCCTGCTCAGCTGACGTGAGTTTAAAAGTCCAGTCATTAAGGAATAATCATTATTTATACCTAAAACTAATAAGTAATTTAATTCATTTAGTGTTAATCAGTAAAAAAACTTTTCCTTTAATGGGAAAAATATGGTTAAAAAAACTGGACCAAATAGGATCCTTGAATGTTTGAGTTGGACAACATCTGGATTCTTTGGCCTGATAGTCTAAAGCAAGGGTCACCAACGCGGTGCCCTCAGGGGGCCACATGGGGGGCCCTCAGAGTCTTCTAAATAAAGAACAACAAAGTTTGAAATTTTATTTTATTCTGTTGCTCTTCTTTTTAATCATTTATAGAGATTTCAAAATGACAATGTCTGAATAAACTTAGAAATGAACAGAAACAATAAAAATATGTTGATGATGAACTAAGTTTAGGCTAACGCTAACCCCTGCAGCTCATGGGTCAGTAATGGTCGCCCTTCCTACGTCTCCTAAGTAAAAAGGTTGGTGACTCCTGGTCTAAAGCAACAATTTCCAATTAAAACAAAACAAAAACAAAATCCCATTAAGGCCTGTTCAGAAAGGGATAATTGATTCACCGTCAGCACCTGTGATGACATCATTAACAACACCTGCAGAGGCGCCAGGTAACAAAGTACAAATAATTTGTCACTTTACTTAAAGTGGAACGCCGTTTCTTTCCCATTAGGTCCTTGA
>NW_015152248.1:82394-83731 GCF_000732505.1 Cyprinodon variegatus
GATGAATGAACGGTAGCCGGCGCGCGCTGATGACGTCATACACGCACCGCTTTGTTTTTAAAAGATATAAAAGATATGTTCTGAATGCTGGTGTGGCGAACATGATGGAATAACGGAAAATCAAGGAACCAATGAAAAAAAAAAAACACGGCGTTCCCCTTTAAGTAGAAATGTTGGCTATCTATACTCTACAGGAGCCATTATTTTTCCAACAACTTCTTACTTTCTACTTCTTACATTTTTTAAAATAGAGATTAATTTTGTTTCATTTAAGTTCCTTTTTTTTTTGAAAAAAAAAAAAAAGAAAAACCATCAAAATAATGATTTTTCATCCAGACAATGAATTTCTCTGTGGTTGGACTCGGTGCTGCCCCAGCCTGTTGCTCACCACATACCAAAATAAATAGTTCATCAAGATGATGCAAAGTTAAATGTGACTCTGTTACTATTAGTTATAAAACTAAGAAAATTAATTCTAAGGAAATTATCATCCAGAAATGTAGAAAAATGTTCCTTTAATAGAGTAGAGCAGTAAAGCTTCTGGCCTTAACAGTTTTTTTCTGCATTACTTTGACTTTTATACTTGAAGTAGTTTTAAAAATGGTACAGAGTAAATTCTGCAGTGTTAAATATGTCGTGTCAAAGTACACTGACTCTTTTAGAGTTATTACAACAACAACTGGAGTAAGATATACACTACATAGAGTTCTAACACTAATTCTGAGTGGGACCAATTGGACTCTTAAAGTGTTACTTTAACACTGAAAATTGACTGTGTACTTTTACAGTTTTACTGGAGTAAAAAGCTGAAGTTGATTCTCTAACTTCTATAAAAGTGTTTTTAAACAGCTGGATTTATACTGGAGTATCTGAACAGCGTTGAATGACGGCCGTTTGCTTCCCTCAGCGCTCGGTGCTGTTGCAGCTGTACGGATCGTCCCCGGAGGATCCGGAGGTCAGGATCGCTGCGTACCAGCAGCTCATGCTCTGCCCCCACCAGGGACTGTTTGAAGCGGTGAAGACCACTCTGAGCAGCGAGACGTCCAACCAAGGTCTACTGTTACGGAGTGACTTCTGTCCCGTTATTACTGCAAATAAAAAACACATTTTGTACATTGAAATTTGAGAAAAAGTTTTTGAAAAATGTCAAAAAAAAAAAAAAGTTTTTAAGGGGAACTTTTCTTTCTTTTTCAAATTTAATTTTTTAAACAAAATATCTTACAGAATTTATAATTTTCACATTATTACCCATTTTATTTGCAGATTTTATGTTATATATATTTCTTTCAGATTTCAGTTTTATAGACTGAGTTTTATGTAGGGATGCAGGATATAAT
>NW_015152248.1:85986-87155 GCF_000732505.1 Cyprinodon variegatus
AGTCCGACGACGGAGGGACATGAGGGCCAAAAAGAGCGGAGATCCAGGTGGAAAAAGGGTCCCAGCGTTCTCGCGCACCTCGCTCTTCTAGCAGGTCAAACTTCACGAGTTGTTTTCCGCAATTTCGGTCATAAAAACAAAAAAAGCCTTTCAGAATCTATAACGCAGAGGTATTATTATTTTTCAGTGAATGAGGTTTTCATAGGAATAGGTGGAGGACAACTTTTCTACTTCTGTTATTTGCTGTTGTTTCAAAAAAAAAAAAATGCATAACAATATTACAGATTTCATTGATTTATTTCAAATTTGAAACAATGTCTAGCCTGTAAGGTGTAAAAAGAAAATAAATAAATAAAATAATCGAAACATTGGGTCAGGAAATCGACACTGAATCCAATCGCCATGATGGATGTGATTTACACCCCTAGTGGCTACTACGGTCTGTCAGTTTTACAGAAAGAACTCCATTTCACTCATTGCACCCCTGCCATGCTTCTGTGTTTTCATCTGATAGAAAGAAGAAGAAGAAGAATCCTTGTTTGCCCACTGAGCGATTTGCCCACGACCACCTTAAGACGGCCGACTGAATTTCAAACATGTTTGATTTTCTCCCGACCTTATGATTCCTGATCAGGAGGCGGTCATTAGAGGCTGATCGCCCCTCGTTACCGCCTGTACATTACATCACGCACCATCAGGCTGAAGGTCGACCTGATCGAAAAATTCTCGGAATCGTTGTGGAGACTTTATTTACTTTGAGTTGGAAAAATAGATTTAACAGGTTTCAATTGAGAAAGTCGACCTCCAAGCATCCTCTGTTCATCAGGATTATGATCCCATTTAAATATGCAGTTCTTGTTTGGAGCGGCAGACCTCCAGCATGCCACCAGGAGGCAGCGCTGGAAATCCCAGCTGAAAACTCTCTGCTACGTCCAGGCTGTGCGGGATTTCCCGCTGCCGTTCGTAGTGGCTGGAAGTAATACAAAGAGTCCGGAAAAGTCCGCTCATATTCAGAATTCAAATTCTGAAAGTTCTTTAAATATGAAATGATTCCATCCTGTTCAATAAATGATCAGTGTTTTTAATTCAGAGTAATTTTCATGTGAATGTGCTTTACTGGAGGCATCCATGTTTGTCAAAGAACACTACTGCCACCTACTGGTTAGTGA
>NW_015152249.1:0-1659 GCF_000732505.1 Cyprinodon variegatus
AAACAAACATACAACATTTAAATTTCAGCGGCGTTTTTAATTCAAATTCCAGCGACACAAATTCACTTCCATAATAAATGTGCACAAATAAGTAATAGCTGTATTAACCATATATGTAAAAGTAGTTTTAGGGCCCCCCCAGGATCTAGGGGCCTAAGGCAACTTCCCAGTTTGGTCTAATGGTAAATCCCCCCCTGACTCTCATATTACTCATTTTATGAATATTTCATTTTACTTCTTTGTTGTTCCCTATAGCCCAGTTTGCTTTATCAGGGTTGGCTTAATGTAAATTACAGAGAGCAATACTAGTTAAGCTCCAGGACTATTAGCATTGTGAAAAGGTTGATATAAACACTACAAAGAACTCCTATGCAGATTCACCAGAAGACTATGAATATATAAAATAACTAGAACTGGAAACTATAGCTAATAAATAGGCCATTCAAATCAAGGGTAAAACCAATTAATGAATATTAGTTAAATGATTATAAATGTGTTACCACCTCCTTAGTCTGAAACCTGAAGATGTTCCTCCCTCACTTGTCTTTTCTGATGTTTTCAGGAGAGTGAGACAAAGTTTCATCAAACTGGAGCGTTGCTTTGATTGCACTGCCTCTTGTTCTGGCTGAGCTGGCTGCAAGTATTTATTTCTTCTTTGCATTCAGGCCACTTCTGCAGAGGGTTGTAAAGACAGTTATCTGAAGGTTAAGCTGATGTATGAGAAGAATGCATCAATCAGCCTTTGTTCTCTGCTGAGGGGGTGGGGGATGTGTCTGAGAGGGCTTTAAAGATGACATAAGATCAGTTTTTTTACAAATCAGAACACGGTTTGTGGTTCTGTTTTAGTGTTTATGAAGGTTTTGCATCTTCAGCTTAAAGGAGAAGAGTCTGGGCGACAGGTTTAGGCCTGGTAATAAACCAAGGTTATATCCCGCTGGCCTCTTTGTGTTTGCTTTATGGTCCTTCAGCCCAGATACAACACCACCGAGTGGATCATTATCCACTGTGGCTGAATGTGTGGGCTGGCCTCAGGTACCAAGAAGCAGCTGAGTAAATCTGAATTTGTTCAGGAAGCTGATTGTGAGAAAAAGGCTTTCCTTAAAATATTCCTGATTTTAACTTGTTTCAGGTTCTGCATTTTGATTTAATTCTTATTCAAACATGGCAGGTTGCAGCAGTTTATTCAGATAAAGTTATAGAAAAAGCGTTGATGATGTCATCGCTCATAGAGGCTACATTGACTTAATGTGGGGAAGTGGGGGGAAAACCCCCCTGACAAACATTGTAGACTGTATGAACAGAAAGAGAGAGCAAAATGCAGATGAGTCAATGGACCTCGTGCAAGAAGTGTTTGCAGGAACAAATGACGTCCTTTATCGTTGGTTCCAGTTATTTAGAAGAAAATGTTTTATTTTTCATTTTCTCCTCTTTCTAATATTCTCTCAGGTGCAAACACATTTTTTTCTTGATGTAGGAGTATTTTTCAATCTAGTCAGCTGTTATTCAAACCCAATTTTTCACTAAATGGCTTCATCTGTTGTTCCTTAAGCCTGGTTTATGCTCAGAAACCAGGCCCTCTGCTTGTTTGTCATAGTTAACGCAGATATGCGCCAGCCTTAGGGGGAACACTCACAGGTGAACTGCGTGTCATCTGGTGTT
>NW_015152249.1:3316-5538 GCF_000732505.1 Cyprinodon variegatus
AAGAACTTTCAGAAGTTTATATTCTGAATATCAGCGACTTTTCCTTTAATAAGGACATTTTTCTGCTTCAGTTTAGGGAATCTTTACTTTGGAGAAAATCACCTGAAAAACAAACGATGCCTTTAAATGAGAAGATTCTCTGGAGTTGATCAGCCTCGGACTTTCTGGAATGTGTTTCACTCCATCTGCGGATGACGCAGCGGCTCAACGTGGATAAATCCTTTGCAGACAGTCAGTCTTTGGTCTGCGCATTTTTTCGCTCATGAAAATCAGCGAAATAAATAGGGTGCATCCCACCACAGGAAACAGAGGGGAGGCCTTTCAGTGGGTTATCCAGAGTGCACTTTCCTCATGCAGAAACACAGCGCAGATGGACAGCTCCTAATGAGGGCGACGGATGAACAGAACGAGACAGCCAGCGAGAGGTGGGGTTAAGGTGATGGAGAAAATAGACTCCAGGGATCATATTAGACACTTTATTCCTCAGAGTCTGAAGGAGACAAATGGACGGAGCAGATTGAGCAGCAGAGTAATCAAATGAGACCAGAGGATGACTGAAGTCCATCTTAAGGAGCAGCGTAAATAAAGCTGCTCTGACAGCCAGCAGCACAGAGACAAAGCTGAGGCCAAGATAATGGAGAAGGATGAGCGTGAGCTTTACGACCGCCATCATGACAGTTTTTAGTGCAGCGCTAAAACAGAGCTGCTGCTGCAGAAGGTATGACTTCACTAGCTGGAGTTTGGTCAGAAGATCAAACACAGTGCCTGATGGGGGGGGGGCACTGTGAAGCATCTTCAAAGCTTTAGAGAAACCAGAAATACTCCCAGTTTAATGCCCGGCCTTGTGCACACTGGTCCCAGTTATCTCCACCCAGTCCTCCATCTGCTGAGCTTCCATCTCCTTTTAGACTGAAAGCTGCATCCATGAGGGAACTTTTCATGCCGTTTGCTTTTAGTTCTAAACTGACTAGTTTCTTGCAGATTATTTCTATGCCCTTCACTGCTCAACATGTGGTTAACAGTAGAACTGAGTGGATCTTTTCTCTGGGCCTGAACTGGGCATTTTGCATGACCAATCATTCTTTGGCTTTATAATCACTATTAATCACTTTTATTTGAAAAAAATAGTTAAATAAAAATCATTCAGATCCCTTTTCATAACTCTTTTTTCTCATGAGAGTAGGCACCAGGATTTTCTGCACAGCTCTTTATGTCATGATTTTACAAAGTTCAGACCCAAATGCAAAAAACCGAACAGGGAAAAAGTTTAACAGGTTTTATTGAAGAGGTAAAACAGAGAGAGAAGTGTTGCTCTGAACACAGCTCAACCGGAACTGAAAAGTGAGGGGAAGACACAGCGGTTAGTTCAGGCCCAGTGGGGAATTTGACTCGTGAACTTGGAGGGGAGGATTTGGTTGCTGACTCACATTTCCAGAGAAGTAGTTGATTCCTTGACTCCTGTCTGTGTGCTGTAGTTCCAGTGTTTGTCTGATTCGGTGGAGGGCGGAACAGGGTTTATCCAGAATGCGGTTGCTTGTAGGTGAACGGAGAAACTGACTGCCTATGAGATTTCCTGCGGTACTTAAACGGGTTGTAGTGGAGATTAATCCCTTTCTCAGTGTGAAGCTTAAATGATACAAACCTCCTGTTTGAACCCCAGCTCAGTTTGAAGCTGAGTTGATCCTTCCAGGGAGTGAAGGTCCGAGAAATCCAGTTTGCAGGATGACTTCCTGCCGAGACGCAAAGACAAAAACAAAGTTAAACTCAGGTTGACAAAAACTCAGCTTGGCTAGAGTACCCAAAGCTGGCAAACACTCTGGCGACGAGGTAGTGGCAGTCAGCAGCTTAAGAATGCTCCGTTTAACGAGAAAACCATCAGCAGGTGTGTGAGGAGGCGGACCAGGCGCCTCCTGGTGGATGAAGGGAGACAAACACAGAAACAAACAACACAAAGACAGGAGGTCCTGACACTTCCCTTTGTTTCTAAAATAATTTCCAACATGTAATAATTTTACGTGTTTAGCATGAGTTTTAAAGGAAAATCCGTTCATATTCAGAAATCAAACCGTTCAATAAATGCTAAGTGTTTTAATTAAGAGTCATTTTCATTTAAATGTGTTTTACTTGGGGCGACAGAGGCGTTGGATGTAGGAGTTTACCCTGAAATCGAAGGATTGATGGTTCAAGCCCCGGCTCTGGCTTTCAGTGTTGTTGTGTCCTTG
>NW_015152249.1:6293-8136 GCF_000732505.1 Cyprinodon variegatus
AATGATCCATTGATTATTCCTCGCTGACCGGATTTCTCCTTTAAAGCCTTCATCATCGCTTAGTGTAATATTCATTGAAGTAGCATTCCAATCACTTTCAGGCCCACTTGTGTAAAACATTGATTATCTAAGTGTTCAGAATGGATCCCTGTGAGGAGCTCAGTGACATCCAGCATGTAACTGTGACAGAATGTGCAACAATTGGGACATTTCTTCACTCCCAAATGTTCCACAGTCAACTTTCAGCTTTATCTTCAGAAAATGGAAATGTTTGGGAGCAACAGGGAAGAAATAAAAGAGCCTGAGAGGTAAAGGCAAATTTAGAGCCTGTGGTTGTGGGATCAGTGAGGGGGTGGGGGGAGAAGTGGCTCCAACTGATACCTGGAGAATCATCAGAGATCTCAGTCCAGAAGAGCTGCAGTCTGAGGAGCAGATAAGATACTGAGAGGAACCTTTAAGCTTCCAGAGGACCAGAGCTGGAGATCAAGGAGTGTCTGTAGATAGACTATAGAGCAGGGGTCGGCAACCCGCTGCTCCAGAGCTGAATGCGGCTCTTTAATGCCCTCCTTACGGCTTCCTGGAGCTTTTCCAAACATGTATGAAAATGTAAAAAGATGAATTTTTTTGTTTTTTTGTTTTAGAATGGTGAGCATGATGTCAAACAACTCACTCTTTTTCCAATGCTGTAAAAATCTGTAATATATATTAATTTAAGCAATGAATTTAAATATTTCTGTTAATTAGCATCTTAGCCTGACGCAGGTTTCAGCGCGGCGCCAGGCAGGTGGCTGCTGTAAACAAAGCGGCGGTTGTGTCTCAGGCCGTGGATCCCAAAGGGAAAAAAGGAAGATAGCTGATGAGAACAGAGGATTGAAAGAAGAATGGAGCAAATCGTTTACTTTCATTGCCAATGAGGAAGGATTGCCTGCATGCTTGCTTTGAATGAGAGTTTGTCAAATAATAAAAAGAGTCATTAGGAAAGGCATTTCCAAGGGAAGGCTGCTAAATATGAAGCCCGCCACCATGCTAGGAAGAGAAAAAGGGAGATTTCAGAACTTCTGGAAAAATTAGAGGAGAACAAAGATAGATTGAAGAAATAGATTGCATCTCCAAACTCCACTACTGCTGCCAGTTTGGTTGCAACCATAGAAAACCTTTCATAGATCCAACAGGTAGCGCTCTGATGCAGGGATGAGAACTTCCATTTTTTCCCCCAAATTGTCAAAATAAAAATAACACCAAAAAAATCTGATTTCTTTATTGTTTCTATGATTATATCAATTCAACCAAACCTATAATATTGTAATAGAATTTAAACTTACCAAATATGGTGCAGCAACGTCACAAAATGTGACATTTGCTCCAGGATAAACATTTAATCATGAATGCTTATTATAGATTTAAGCTCATATAATCCTTTTTTAAGGTGGGTTAGTATACCTAGAGCCCGTGTTACCATACAAGGCTGATAGACTTTTACATTTGTGTTTGCTTGTTTTTTGGTCTTTCAACAGTTTGGAGTGCCGAGCCCTGAGCTTTTTGCAAAACACTGAATATTCATAATTGAATAGTCAATATATTTCATATTTCTGTCTCAATTTCCTTGACAGTTTTTCACTTTAGCTTTTTGACAACTCTGATATTTTGCAGCTCTCATTTTTCCTCCTGCGACTAGACCAGAGGTCACGGATCCGGACCCACCTGCTGGCTAATCCAGACCCAACCTGATTTAAAACATTTATAAATTACTGCATGTTGTCTGACGGCAGTGTCTATTTTCCCTGTTAATACGGTAAAGCCCTGGGGAGCGTCCGGCTCCAGGCTGCACGTGATCCAAATGAGC
>NW_015152249.1:9248-10810 GCF_000732505.1 Cyprinodon variegatus
ATTGTTCTTCTCTACTTAAAAAAAAAAAAATACTTTAAATTTTATTCTATTTTTTTTATTATAAAAAAAAAAATCATTGTATACCATGGATGAAAAAAAAACTAATTTTTTTCAGTGTTAAATTTTGTTTAAAGTAACAGATTATTATTAAAAATATCTCCAGACCTTTACTGGTTAATGATTTTCTTCATTCGGACGCCGCTGATCTTTAACATGTTCCCCCTGCTCTAGAAGTTACATTAAAATATTCAACTCTTGTAAAAAGTTTCCATTTTTGGTTTGTTGAAGAATGCTTTTTTTATTCTTAGTTACCTCAGATGGTTGGTAAACTGTTTTCTCATGATCTGAAGAAACACAAAGCCATAATTAGACTCTGTGTTTTATTGCTATTTGCAGTTGAGGAGTTGTAGTCTTTTATCAGTGGAGGGAATATCTGCTGTTTAGGCCAAACTGTCTGATGAGTCAGTGACCTGCAGGCCGAGCAGGAGGTGACTGTGTGTGTGTGTGTTAAAAATACCAGCAGACTGCTGGAGTCTCCACCGGCTGTCCCAGACGCCACCCTGACACGGCGGTGCTCTGAGAACAGCGGTGACGCCCGCTCTGGATGGCTGTACCTGGCACTCGTCACTCTGCACCTCATGCTCTCTCACAGACAGAGACAAGCTGTTTGCCCGTTGCTGCTTCCCTCCAGCTCATGCATCTTTTCCCCATCCAGGAAACACAGAGAAGGCAACAGAAACTCCACTGCACCAAACTACAGTCTGATTTCCACTAAGAAAAAGTGAGGAAGGATCCAGCCAAGCAGAACATGGAGGACAGAACGGAGCGGCTTTGGAGACAGACTCCAGGCAGACGGGCTGACCTCCATCTGCATCTGTGCTTCTAATCTAAATCAAATTAAAACTGTGTGAAATTTAGTCCAGAACTGTAAATCAGTCTGTGGCTGTAGACCTTATGTTAGGCTTTGTTTTGGTCTTTCTAATAACTTTCACTCCACTTCCAGGAAGCTACTAGTTCCTTGTTCCTTTGGGCTCAGCTTAGCTTTTTAATCTTTGGTAAAATGCGATTCCATCATGGCGGATAGCAGCCTTTAGGACTGAATCTGGATGCCACTGATTTAGAGATTAAATTATGTTTTAAAGACGGGAGAAAATCAGGTCAAATATTATTGTTAGTTCTTTAAAATTACTTAGAAGATTACACAGAAATGTACTGATATTAGAAAACTTTATTTATATTTGTGATTACTTCAGTAGTTTTTAATAGTGTTGCGCCAATGCCATTTTTTGGCCATAATACCGATACCTGGCTGTGCAGTATCGGCCGATACCGATACCATAATTATGTAAAATAATTGCCATCATGGCTTCATGTCGAGCTGCTGCCTACTTTTGTGAAGCAGGAAAAAATCTAATACAAAGTGAATCCAGTAGAACTTTTTATTGCCTACCTGGAATGGGTGACAATTAACCTGACTCCGCCAGATGGATTTGCTCCGCATATCCATCTGGAAACCTTCCGTTGAAGTAATTTTGGGAAGGGGCGAAAATACTGGTTAGCTG
>NW_015152249.1:11815-15279 GCF_000732505.1 Cyprinodon variegatus
CATGTATTTTTGAATACGTAAGTATTTTCAACTTGAGTAAATGTTTGACTGAGTAACTTTTACTTGTAGTTAAGTAAGATTTGAAAATATTTTTACGTACTACCGTTAAGTACTTCATCCACCGCTGTTTATTTGTGGTTCTTCATCAGGGAGTCGTTCTCTATGCCCATATTTTTCTTCCGTCTTTTCACCAGGAATTATCCTTTAACCTTTCGTTTCTCAATCCTGCTGTAGTTCAGCTTTTTTATTGCTCCCTCTCAGCTCATATATCTCATCATCTGTCCCATTCACCCATTTCATTCCATGCCCCTCCCCCCCGCAGACATTCATCTGAAGGCTGATGGTGAGAAGAGGGGGGGTGGGTGGAGAGAGGAGGTTGTGCGGGGGTTGAGTAAGCCCGGACTTGACCCCTGCTTTCTGGGCTCCGGGTAGTCTCCTCTCCATCCCGGGCCAGTGACGGATGGAGCAGCATCTCCACACACACACTCTCTCTGCATTACGAGTTCACACATATGGGGTGAGAGTGATCTCTTTTTGCGTTACTCCCACGGCTGCAGATAGCAGCAGCACCAAAGCATTGGTTAGGTCCAAAACACACAACCCCAGTCACACAAAGAATTTCAGACTTGAACGTGGGAGATATGGAAACCAGTGACGGCTGAACGTCGGGGTGCCGGGTTAGAAACTATGCATGAGCTGCTTGAACCTTTTGACATCTTATCAAGTCACAACATTTTCAGATGATTTTCAGAAGGAAAAGATAGATTTTTTAATTTTGATGCATTTCTGAAGTGGGATCTAAATTGTTATTGGGCAGTCTTGAGTTAATAGTTTTCAGAAGCACCTTTGAATACGAGTTTAGCTGCAGATCCGTTTGGTTTTCTCACCGACAGCTTTGCTGCCTCTGCAGACCCAGATTCTCGCCTGGATTCCTGTCCTGCACTGTAAAAAATTTGAATAATTAATATTTTTATTTAAAAAAGTGCATTTATTCTTAAAATGAGGAAGTAAGTGAGACATTTTGCCAATGGAACAAGACTATTTACATTTAAAATAAAAAAAAAAGTGATTACTATCTAATTAAAAAGCAAAACATCTCATTCCATGGCCAAGTCATCTTTTTCACCTGCTCAAATTAAGGGTAAATAAAGTTAATTTAAGAATTTGCTTACTTATTTCTGGATCGTTTTAGTAGTGTGATTTTGACTGGATGCTTTGCAGCAATAAAACATTAATATGAGCCATCCCACCACCACTCCGGCTGTCTGTTAAGAGCAGTTATCTTTTTGAAAAGTGAATCTCTAAAGTAGCTCAGAGTTATCGTTGGCCTCTGGCTGTGTGACGTATGAAAGCTCTCCTGGTCTGGTCAGTCAGTTTAACATATCCTCTCAGGATAGCAGTTGTGTATTACTATTTGCATGTTGAGGTGAAGGACTGAACAGGGCACTGGTGATATGTTGAGTTTAATGTCAAGTTTTCTGCATCTAAAGCCTTCCTGGATCATCTGGAAGGTGAACGGTTGAGTCTCAAAGAGGTCAACTCTTCCAGCCAATTTAATAATCTCTTTAGTTTGGGAGTGTTAAAGGAAGGATCAGGAATCAGAAAGGTGGAATAACTCTTTTATTTTTCACTTTTACCCGATGTATTCCAGCATCCAGCTGCCATGCACGTGGGCATTGTCAGTTTCACTATAGCTCTGGTGAATTTCAATGGTGAAGTCCTCTGGAAATCTTCAATAATTGTTGTTGATTGCAGATGTGTCTAGTAGTTCCCATTGATTTTTTTCATTTTTTTACTTATTCAATTCATTAAATCACTGCAAACATATTCGTTTTAGGTATAAATAATGATGCATTGATTATTCGGCAGATTCAGCAGATGGCCGCTCACACTGAGCCTGGTTCTGCTGGAGGTTTCTTCCTGTTAAAGGGAGTTTTTCCTCCCCACTGTCGCTACAAGCATGCTTAGTGTGAGGGATTGTATTTGAGTCAATAAGTCAATGCAATCAACTGGTTTTCCTTAGATAGAAAACTTTGAATCAATTTGACTGGATGATCTGGTGAACTGGAAAGTGACCTGAGATGACTGGTTTTGGGAATTGTAGCTATAGAAAGAAACTGAATTGAATTGAGTTGAATTATTCCTCGTGCTGCTCAGTGGTACAGTGGGTAGCACTGCTGCTTTGCAGCAAGTAGGTTCTAGGTTTGATTCAGGGTCTTTCTGCATGGAGTTTGCATGTTCTCCCTGAGCATGCGTGGGTTCTCTCTGGGTACTCCAGCTTCCTCCCACAATCCAAAAACATGACTGTTGGGTTGAATGGCTTCTCTAAATCCTCCTTAGGTGTGAGTGTGTGCGTGAATGATTGTTTGTCCTGTTTATCTCTGTGATGGACTGGTGATCTGTCCAGGATGGAACCCGCCTCTCCTACGTAGAAAGCTGGAGGTAGCCACCACCCTGCTTGGGATAAGCAAGACGGAAAATGGACGGATGATTGTTTCTTGCTGACCGGACTTCTCCTTTAAGTAAAGTTTTGTGTCGAGGCAGTGTTGGTCTGTTACTCTCTCAAATGAAACAAACTGAAAGGTGTAATCCAATAATGCAAGTTGTGAGGAAGTTTAAGGGGTCTGAAAACTTTTTGAAGCACTTTGCCAAGTAACACTGGTGAGACTGCATGAGCAGTGGAGGGGTTGCCTATTAACTCTCTTTCAGGGCTAAATTTTGTAACACCCCCCACAACTTCCTGTTACCTTTCTTTTTTTTCTGGAGGAAACAATCACACTCACAGCTACGGAAGTCATCGTTCTTGTTTGTCTCCATGTAATCCATCAGCTTGTTTTCCGTCTTTTTTTAGCCGCTGCTCTGCCTCTGTCCTGTTGTTCTATTTGGTGTTTTTCCACCTAAATACGGGGGAATAATTCTGGGAATAGATTCCAGTCGTGCCTGAGAGCTAATACTATCAATAGATTGTGTGAATCAAAAATAAATTCCTCTGTTTGTCCGCCCGCTCAGTCAATCCCTTATTTGACTCTCTGCTCAGGGTTCCAGAGGTATGATGAAACCTTTGCCGAGGTGTTAGCTCCCTGCCGCTGAGTTTCTGCTGTTGTGAAGGCTGAGTGTTGTTGACTCTAGATAAAAGCGTGAAAGAAGCATGTATGGCTGAAGTGGCCTGTCCCTCAGATAACCCGTCGCTCAGGAGGGGTCGGGCTTTTCACTCGTATTTAGTTTGGGTCAACCTGTATGATCGGTGTTTGCATTAAGCTTCACTGATCAGCCTTCGTCACGTGGGCCTTTGTATAAGGCGATGAAATGAAAGGAAGCGCCTTCCTCTTCTAGTTCTAGACTATATTTACTCTTTCTTTCGAGGAATTTGTTTTCATGTCTAGTTTAGATCTGACCAGTAAGACAGAAAGTTGGTGGGAAGACCGGATATTTCCACCATCTGCTCTAGCCTTTGGATCCTTCAT
>NW_015152249.1:15879-21211 GCF_000732505.1 Cyprinodon variegatus
GATCCAGATTTATTGTTGATTCTGTTCATGGTGGAGAATCCTGCTTCACAGCAGCAGGTTGAGCCAAACATCCTCTAAATGTTCAGGCTCTGCTCCGCTCCGGTCCGGCCGGGTCAAGATCCGCTTCTGCAATCGCACCAACCAGGAGAAAGAACGGCGAGAAGATCCGGTTTGTCAAATTAAAATAAATTAACAACAGATCGGTATCTACAAATTAGAGCATAATTCTTCTATATTTCAAAAAACTAACACCGTTTACTGAAAAGATTGGATGCAAACTATTCTTGCTTCAACAGACCAGGAAGCAGGTTTCTCATCTCCATCAGAAACTGAACATCTTCTGGATGCGAATGGGGATTTTTCTCTGTGTCACACATGCTAATGTACCTACCTTCATTTGTTTGGGGTTTTATAATGAGAGCTTCAGCCAATCACTGCATTCCTGTGAGGGTTGTGTTCTGTATGATGGTGAAGATTCCAGGTCATAGTCATTCCAAAAAAGTAAAAGGAATCCCAATCCACTGGACTTTGTTTGAAGTTTGAAGACGTTTCCCTTCCGATCCAGGACGCTTTTCTATTCAAATTGTCAAATAGCGTGTCAACACGTGTTTTTCAAACATGGGTCAACCCACCAACAATCCGCATTGTTTGGTTGAATTGCCGCCCCTGTGTGTCTGGTGACGCCATCACGCTGGGTTATCGTTGATGACGTCATCAGTGCGACAGAAATCAGGAAAGTAAACAATGGAAAGCAATATGAAAGGAAGCAGGGCGTAGTCAGTGAGCTTTATTGTTTCATATGCTGGTGAAGATTCTCAGTCATCCAGGTCCCAGTCATTCCAAAAAATAAACAAAAATAAAAAAGAAAATTAAAAACTATCCAATGGACTTTGTTCCTAACAAGCAGAAACAACTCTGTTTCCATTCGGTAAAGATGGAGCAGCTCTGCTGAGAAGGATACATGCAGATAATAGAGCGAAACAATAAAGCCCAAATAAAGAAAATTAAAAACAATCCACTGGACTTTCTTTCCAAGTTTCAAGATGTTTCGCTTCCCATCCAGGAAGCTTTTAATAAAAAAAAATGAAAATTGAAATTGGAATTTAAAAAGCTTCCTGGATGGGAAGCGAAACGTCTTGAAAGTTGAAAACAAACTCCAGTGGATTGTTTTAAATTTTCTTTATTTGGGCTTTATTGTTTCGCTCTAGGCTGCACAGTGGGTAGCACTGCTGCCTTGCAGCAAGAAGGTTCTGGGTTTGATTCCTGGTCTGGGGTCTTTCTGCATGGAGTTTGCATGTTCTCCCTGAGCATGTGTGGGTTCTCTCTGGGTACTCCAGCTTCCTCCCGCAGTCGAAAAACATGACTGTTAGGTTAATTGACTTGTCTAAATTCTCCTTAGGTGTGAGTGTGTGTGAATGGTTGTTTGTCCTGTGTGTCTCTGTGTTGCCCTGCCATGGACGGGTGACCTTTCAAGGGGGTATCCCACCCCTCACCCATTGACTGCTGGAGAAAGACACCAGCATCCCTTGCGACCCCACTCAGGACAAGCGTGTCAGATGATGGATGAACGTTTCGCTCTATTATCTGCATGTATCCCTCTCACCAGAGCTGCTCCATGTTGATCCAATGGAAACAGATGACTACCTGTCATTTAAGCCTCATGTTCACTGTCTAGTGAGAAAGTTGAGACTAAAATTGGGTTTTTACTTTCGAAATAAGCTGTGCTTTTCTTTTAATGTAAAAAAAATGATTGGTGGCATCCACTTTTTTAACTGTGCTGGACTATGGTGATATATTATATATGCATTCATCTGCTCAATTCCTGCAGATGATTGACGCAGCCTATCACGCATCATTGAGATTTATTACTAATTGTAAAGCTCGCACCCATCACTGTGAGCTGTATTCTGGTGTAGGGTGGTCTGCCTTGGCTACACAGAGGCTTTTTCATTGGTATATATTTATATATAAGGCGGTTCTTGGTGCGCTTCCATCTTATTTATGTTCACTTCTTATGAAAAAAAGAATTTGTCATTACTCTCTCCGTTCTCAGGCTGTTGTCTTGTTTTCCGTCCCACATGTCGGTACTGAGCTGGGTAAAAACGCCTTTGCTTACTCTGCTCCCTTTACATGGAATTTGCTGCAAAATAACTTGAAACTTAGTAAATTGGTTCCTTTGAATACTATTAAAGGAATAGTACACCCAAAACATGATTAGCCTTCATTTTCTACTCACCCCCATGCTGCACAACACTCTGGAGTACTTTTTTGATATCTCAAATGCATCTGGAGATCTGGGAGGCTCGGCAAAGAACTCATGCTCTTCCTCAACACTGAAGTCCTCAGACATTTTTCTTTCGTTGTTTCTTTCTTTGCACAGGTAAACAGCACATTTCTTCTTCTACGCTTGCATTATCGGCAGAGCAGACGCTGAATGCGCACTTTCATCTGGTTTGGTCTGCCGCGGTTTCCGTAGACTCGTGAACGCGCTTTCAGGAAATCCTATACACTACTGTTTATGCTCTAAAAACATTCTAAATGACTTTGTTTCGAGTAAATTCTGGACGCTACCCACTCAGGACACTTGGAATACATTGGACGAGCAGTATGGAGGAATATTGACACGTTTTTTGTGGACTTTTATGGACCTTTCTGCCTCGGGCGCCATAGACCTCCATTATTTGAATGTCAGCAGACAGCAAGAAGCCTCCCAGATCTCCAGATGCATTTGAGATATCAAAAAAGTACTCCAGAGTGTTGTTCAGCATGGGGGTGAGTAGAAAATGAAGGCTAATCATGTTTTGGGTGTACTATTCCTTTAAGCTGATATGAGATGTTTTGAGTTGGACTCCCTCACATGTCAATGTTTTAATTGAAATTTTATTGTAAGTGCATATTTGGCTTTTATGTGTCTGTCTTTGTACGTTTGTAATGATGTGATGTAATTTTGATGCCTATCTTGGCCAGGTCTCCCTTGCAAAAGAGATGTTTAATCTCAATGGTTATTACCTGGTTAAATAAAGGATAAATGAAATAAATGGGGAAAAAAAACAGAGATGTTTCTGCTTGTTAGATCAGAAGCGACTGGCGCGGTTTGTTGACGTCTTACGTTGCGTTCAATGGTATCACGTAATTTAGCGCGTTAACCTGGCTCTGGTGTTCCCACAGCATGCCGATCAGAGCCGAGGAGATTGTAACCGGAGTCACTTGCCAAGTGGTTTGACCCGGATAGAAACGCGTCAGTGATCTGTTCCCGCTGCCACTAAAAGCCCATTGCTCCGATTGTTCACCGATTGCGTGTTCTTTCTGTTTCCACCGCTGCAAACATAGAAAAGAAATGAACTGGTGTTTTTTTACACTGACTGTAACAGGAGCAACGTGGAGGTGGACGGCATTTATTTCAATTTGCCTAATTCAAATTAAAAATACTGCTGAGATGTGAAATAAAATGAAGTCAGCGTTGCTTAGCAAATTAAAGAAGATGAAATATTGCATAAAAAGAAGGCTAATTTTTGTTTAGCATTCCTTTCCTTCAGCTAAAGGTTAAAGAAAGGGGGGTTAAGACCCACAGAGGTGAGGAATTAGAGGCATGCTGAGAAACAATGCTCTGTCACCTCACAGCAGAGAACAATGGTGTAGAAACAGACACCTTCACATCTCCAAAGCACTAATTAGACACAAGGCGACTGCTAACACTTATACTATTGCTTTCAGACGGCAGAATGATGTCATGAACATCCTTTATCATTGCTGGCAACTTTGATTACAAAGACCTGCTGTGTTTTCCATTTGTTCACTACGGCTGGATGACCTTTGGTTTATGGATGCCTCGCTGCACTGCTACCTTTGTCCTGCTTACAGGTTGACTTTCAAACCCTGCATGACTCACACTCACACACTTTTAGCTGATATCACTATGCCGATATGACTCAGCTCAGAGTTCTGGATGTCATGGCGTCTAAAGTCATTGTTAAATAGTCGTTGATTACTAGAACCAGATGTGCCTCTGCAGCAGAGCTCATCAGTGACCAGTGCAGTAAATCATGGTGAATGGGGAGTTTATAAGGTGAAACAAATCAAATCCCCCCAAAATGTCTGCCTTTATCCTTCCCTGACAGCAGAACATTTCTGTGGAGATTGAATAGTTGGACTCTGAGAGTCACAGGTCACTTCTGCACATTCAGACCTTTAAAGAAAGAATGATCCAAATGAAATGGGCTCACCGCTCCTGTCATATGATACACATTCTAACCTACGACAAATAGCAGGCTGGAAGACGCATCGCCCTGTTAAATAAATGAAAACGCATTCCTGCCTCCATGGAAGATGGAAAAGCAACGGTTTAGGAGCATGATCTGAACGTCCAGGAAGATGGCGACCTCAGACCTTTTTCGAAAAAGCCAAAAACCTCCTCAAGCGAGCGTAAAATCATTTTTTTTCTGGTTTTTAAGGATTTTTGTGATGTGATGCTTCAAGAAAGAGATGATGCAAACACAGCTTGTGTCTCTGCCTCCTCTTGTGATCAAAGTGCTCCTTCCTTTACTGGACCTGTTTATGACCCGGCTTCGGTGTTCTAACTCAGAGGAGGTTTCTTGGACACTTCAGTGGAAGTTATAATGTACATTACAGCCAGATTACCTCCCCTCCCACTCTCAATGCTGACATCCTCAGCAGAAAACAGTGGACGGTTTTGGTTTCTGATCACAACACATTTCCCAGAGCCTGATGTTCACCAGCAAACTCTTTTAACTGGATTAAAAGGCAGAAGGCTTCATGATTTTAATCCAGTATGGCGTAGTGCAGTGTGCCTAAGCCCAGCGCTCCACAGATTCATCCTGGAGGGTTCAGATCAAACGGCGGGATTGCCTCAGCTCGTCATTCAGCTCAGCACAGACCTGGAAACACACCCATCTAAAAACTGCTGATGATATAGCTCTCTAGAACCGGACTTAAGGGGAAAATACAAAATAATATATGTCAATCTAACGGGGAAAGAGTCAGTTTGGAGTCAAATAAAGCAGCAAGAAGGACATCCATCCATTTTCCATCATGCTTTATCCCTGCTGGGGTGGCGAGGGGTGCTGGTGCCTATCTCCATCTGTCTAGGGGCGAGAGGCGGGGTCCACCCTGGACAGGTCACCAGTCCCTTGCAGGGCGACACAGAGACAAACAGTACAAACTACAATTCACACTCACACCTGAAGAGAACTTAAAGAAGCCAATTAACCTAACAGTCATGTTTTTGGACTTTGGGAGGAAGCAGGAGTACCCAGAAAGAACCCACACATGCTCAGGGAGAACATGCAGAAAGCCGAGAATCAAACCCAGAACC
>NW_015152249.1:21886-24220 GCF_000732505.1 Cyprinodon variegatus
CACAGAAACCGAAATAAGGAGGGTCAGACAGAGCAGGTCAGCGCAGCGTATCTCTCTCACCTCTTTATGGAAAAAGAAAGAAAAACTTGGTTAAACTTCCCAGATCTCTCTGAGAATCAGCTCTCTGCCTCAGCTTTGCTTTATAGAATGATGCTGTAGGTGTTTTTTTATTTATTATATGTTTAATTACTTCTCATAATCTGTCTAAATTGGATATGGGAAATTGTTTTAATGTGTTCATAGCACAGATAAAGATTTGAAAAAAATTCTGTATAGATCTGCTCACCCTGCCTAGTCGGAGCCTCTCTACACGCAGTCGGTGTGACATGTAAAAAAAATCGGATTGGAGATTAAAAAGTCGCACTCAGCCGGTGTGTTCAGGCCTTAAAGGTGTGGTGCTATGGTAACTGTGGTCCAGGTTAATGTCCTATGATGATGGACCTTCTATTTGGGTTTCCATTGAAGCCATTGCAAACCACAGTGCCTGGTGTGATGGGTACGACGCCTTTCATTTATGAATAACTCAACAGGGATCTCACCTTGAAATTCCCAAATACAGCAAATCAACTACCTGGAGATGGATAATATGGACACCTTATGCAGCAAACAAGGCTGTTTTTTTTTAAACACCAATCATATGGGAGAAAACATTACAGTGAATATACCATAGAAATAAGAGGGTGTTAAATTTTTTGCATTTAGGCTATAAAATCCACCTGAGATCAAACAATTTCTTCTGGCTGTTATTTACAACAACATGCCACCCAGGGGACGCATCATTCTTTATTTTCTAAGCATACAGGATACAGGAGTCACAAACGCACGGTTTCTTCCTGTCGTTGCGAATGAAAAATAGAAACTCTAGGTAAATCCCAAAGAAGACAGCATAAGGAAGTTCTGATTTAAAGGCTGAAATTTGTTGAATGATGTGTGTGCAACGCCGTGCACACAGTAACCCTAAATAACCACAGCCTATAAGGAAATGTCCTGTTTTGCTGTAGTCTGTAGCTGAATGGACATGACTGCAAAGCCTGCAGCTGCAGACAAAGGAATAAAAAGCTCATTTTTCAATTCGGATGGCTGATAATATCGCTGGACTGATGTGGCCTTTAGCGGCTGGTGGAGTTTTCTCCAGGGGGGCTATAGATTCAAAATATGCATATACCAAAAAACAATCAAATGTATCTAATCTAAGGTATCACACTAGTATATTTACAGCAGTATATTATAGCCTTGGATTCTAGCTAATTAATTCTATAAACCTGTCAATCATTCGCACTTTCTAACAGCTTCCAACTTTAATCCCCAGAAATACTCTCTCCTCCCAGCCAACAATCAACACTCTGCCTCGTCCGGGAAACCTGCACCTCCAGGAGGTCCTGTGGGCCAACTCTTAAGAATTCCAAGGACTAAACCAAGCGGTATGCACCAGCAGGCTGGCCGGGCCCCTGCTATGGTAGCAGGACTCTCAGACCCAACGCCATACCAGGGTCCCGCACATTTAAAGCTCTTTGGGTCTGTTCTTTGCGTTTAGGGGCCAAAGCAGCTAGGGCTACCACCCCTGAAGCCTATCCAAGCCGCTCTAAAGGACACAGCTTTCCTCATCATTAAGATTAAATATTTATCTTGCACATCTAAAGATGTAATAATATTTATCATAATATTTTCATTTTGAACTTAATTTTTATCTATTTTCTTAATGTCTTAATCAAGGTCATTGGGTGTGTGCGACGGCGCCCTCTATTGGCCAGCCGCTACTGGCTACAACAGATTGCAAAATAAGTCAGACAATTTATTTCGCAGAATGAAGATAAAAGCCTGAAGGAACTGGAATATAGAGCTTTTAGAATAGAAACTCTCTGAAAGGGAAACCTGTCGTTTGAGACATGAGTCAGGCTGTGGTGGTGGAAACGAGGTGGGGGTGGTGGGGGGGGTTGGGGGGGCACAGCAACCTCAAAGATCTCTGCAGAAACACAGCCATCATGTCCTTGACACCGGTCTGACCTCAGCCTTGATGCCGCAGGTCTAAATCAAATCCAAGGTTTCTGTGTCAGCACTAACTGTCACTTCCAATGAATATATTAGCTTACTTAACCCAACAATAGTAAATTTACGTACATGAATGCGACAGGAAACCACAGAGGTGGGCTTTGAAAAAGCACCTGAAGAAGTGACAGATGTAATGCCAGAGCAAAGGAAAGTTATTCTCCTTTTTAAGCACATTTTTTATCCCCCCCCCCAAAAATGCAGCAAATTACGGGTGGAGACAAATTAAGACTTGTCAGCTGTGTTGCAAACTCCTTTACGCAAACCGAGTCCTTCTCATCTGCAGAG
>NW_015152249.1:25716-28538 GCF_000732505.1 Cyprinodon variegatus
TCAAATGTACTTCCTTATTAAAGAACTATATATTCCAGAACTTTCCATAGAGTGGCCAAGTCTATTAGGGTAGTGGCATCGGATGATGGAGTTGGTTCAAGCCCTGGCTTATTTCAATACCGTTGTGTCCTTGGGCAAGACACTTCACCCGCGTTGCCTCTATAGTGGATCAATTGTTAAACTTGGTACTGACTTGAAAAGATGATGTTTAAGTACAGGTCATTTACGATTTTGGAATGAAAAAGGAATGAAGAGGTGGGAACCCACAGATGTCAGGAGAAAACTTGGAATCAGTTTGACTGGTGGAATTGTCTCTATAAAGTGGCTTGAGATGACATGTGTTGTGAATTGGCGCTATAGAAATAAACTGAATTGAACTGAAATGAATTTAATGTGGAATAAAATCACCATCCATACACACTGAAACCAGCCAACAGGGTTAACTTTTAGAAAGACGTGACATTTCAGTCAGTTTAAGAGAAGAGAAACAAGGCAGCGAAGGTTAGTCACTAAAACCTGTCGTTTCCAGATTTCAGCAGATTAAAATGACTAAAACTGAAAGTGCTTATATCAGTGGACACATTCCGATAGCATTGGACGTTACTGTCCATGTCATCTCTACAAGAAAATATTGTTGGAAGCCTTTATATAAGTTTAGTGGACAGCAGCTCTGAGAATTTAATTTTTTAACCAACTCAGATCTTTCTGCTATAGTTAGGAGTAGGATGGATGGTAAATCTCTTTTTCTACCTTCCCCATTGGTCACATAACCTTATACCAAAACCCATTTTCACCAGGGAACAATCGGCTTTTAGTGGCAGTGGGAACAGCCACTGTAGGGGGAGTGGTGACCTAGTTGTTAGGCATAGAGCTTGGAATCCTGAGGTTCTGAGTTTGAATCCCAATCATGAACATAGAAGAGAGTAGAAACGTAGATTGACTGGTAAATTGAGAGCTTTGCCTTTTGGCTCAGCTCTCTCACTGGAAAAACAATCTAGAAATAAGTAAAAATTTCTTAAATTAAGTGTATTTACCCTTGATTTGAGTAGGTAAAAAAGATAGTTTGCCAATGGAATCAGTATTTTTACTCTTAAAATAAGATAATTAGATAGTATGCACTTGAAATAAGACAATGCAATTGTGTTTTCTAATCTTAAATCTAAATAGTCTTGTTCCATTGGCAAGATGTCTCTTTTATCTCCTCAATTCAAGAACAAATGCACTTATTTTAATAAAAAATGACTTATCAAGATTTAGTTTTTTGCAGTGTAAATAAAACAGACTGGTACAGCGCCCTCCTCACAGCAGACGCCACACCAATGCGCCCATTATTCTCCCTCTCCATCTTCCCCTCATTTGTGAGCAAGTCACAAAGAAACGTAAACTCCTCCACTAGGGGCAGTAAATCCTCCGCAACCCAGAGAATAAACTCAACCCCCTCTGACTCCAGACCATGGTCTCGTATTTGGAAACACCGATCTTCGTCCCAGTAGCTTCACAATCAGCTGTGAAACACTCCAGTGAGAGTTATAGATCACACCCTGATGAAGCCAATAGAACCATGTCATCTGCAACTAGCAAAGACACAGTCCTAAAGCCACCAAAACAGGCTCCATTGTTTACTTTCCTGATTTATGTCACACTGGTGACATCATCAACACTAACCCACCAGACATGCAGCGGTGGAGGACAGAGGCAACGCAGCTTGCCAACCAGGTGTCAGACAAGTTTTTTTGACAATGAGAATGGAGCCAAATCCCGATTGTTAGCCGGTAAACTTGTGTTTGAAAAAGCTGCTAATTTAAAATAATATCTGATAAATTATTTAAAAACAGTGGTGCTAAGAAACACAGAAACATTCTTTAGAAAGTTCTTGATTCTGTTAGAATTTCAAGTTCCTTCTTGATCCACTACATCCAAATGTGTACCTCTGTGTTCACATCATGGTCTTAGCCAGCAAAAGATAAGACAGTAACATCTTTCCCAACAGCCATAAACCGGGCAGTGTTGTTGGTGCCGAGGTGCCTCACTGTCGCCATGGAGGCAGTAAAGTGGCGGCCGTGTTGCTGACTGGCCCGTATTTCCCTCAGTTGTGTGGCCAGTTTGGACCTGGCTGCAATAAAGGAGAGTTGGAAGTCAACCTTTGGTCGACACTGCCCACTTAAGCAACCGACTGGAGAACACGCCCTACTTATGCACACAAACAAAGCATAAGAGTTAAAAAATGTGCACAGATCAAAAGAACTGTGGATCACTGTTTTCAGATATTTATGCAGATGAAGGTTGCATGATAAAAAAACAACATGAATTATGGCATTGATGGCGCTGTGGAGTGGTAACAGTTATAAAACATGATCGGAGCAAAATGTAAGTTAAATGGGTTAAAAACATACCCAAAAATATGCTTTGAAGTAAAGAAGTAGCTGTCACCTTAAAGATTTTTTTCTACTTTTGCTTTTTGTCACATTTAAATGTTTTGTCATAGAAAAATGCTGACAGAAGACAAGAGCACTAAGAAAATGCAAAATCAGGTCAGTATTGGAATTGGGATCCATTTTGCACGGCTATTTTCTAGCTGCTAAACCATGAACCCTGACCTCAGCTGAAGCCAGTAAGGTCTGCAGTGCTTTAAATGTTGTCCTTGGTGATTTGATTTCCTCCTGAATCAGTCATTTAGTAGATTTGGTCGGCCAGTACTCCATGATCATGACATTTTTAATGATTTCTGTGATCCTCTAGTTAAAGGAATAGTACACCCAAAACATGATTAGCCTTCATTTTCTACTCACCCCCATGCTGATCAACACTCTGGAGTACTTTTT
>NW_015152249.1:32372-36436 GCF_000732505.1 Cyprinodon variegatus
TACTTTCGTCAGCTTTTTTAAATTTAGTCTTAGTCTTAGTCACAATGATAAAATAAATTTTAGTGTTAGTCATATTTAGTCATTGCCTTCCCAGTTTAGTCTTAGTCTTAGTCTAAATGACGAAAATCAATTTTAGTCTTAGTCAAACTTTAGTCGTTTTTGTCAATATAGTAATTTTTGTCATTTTAGTTAACATTGTAAATAATAGAACTTCTCCACACACTGCTTCTCTTTTTAAAGTATATATAACACTGTACAGAATAAAAATTATTTACACAGCTTCTCTTTTTCTCTATTTTATTTATATAACACTGTACAAAATAAAACTCCACACACTGCTTATCTTTTTAACATATATCCCACTGCACACATTGAACCTTTTGTCGGCTTGTTTCATCATATCTACAAAGTCTTCATCCTCCATGGTCGTTGCAGGCAGGACAGAACGCCCAATCCAATCTTTGCCATTGAGTTCTCCAGGGCTTTCTGCTCTTTGGAGTCAGGTTTGTATGGTGGGGGGGCTCCCAACATCTCTGCAACAGACTTCCTGTCCTTCCCCAATGTCTGATTTGGCTGTGGTGTCACTGTGTCAGGGATCTATTGTTGTCGCTTGACATTCGTTGTATTCTTTCCTGCCATTTTGAATCCGCAGACTCTTTGGTTGCGTCCTTCCTCTGGTGTTGTCCTTCGCGTTGTAAACGAAATGGCTCCATACATCCAGGCGTTGTTTTCGCCCAGCTCCTCCAACAAACCGTACACCGGTATCCGAGCCCCACGCAATGACTGCATAGTTGAGCTAGGAGTATTAGCCCTGTGCTACTAAGGGTTGAGCGGTGCAAGGCACTGTGGGACAGGCGCCGTGTGGGACAAACAGGGCAACAACACGTAATCTTTTATGAAGCTCAAGAAACACTTATATTAACAATTACAAATTAATTATAAACAATTGCATTTCTTAATGTCCATTCGTCCATGGCTCGTAAATTTTGTCTGGTCTTAGTCTCGTTAACGAAAATAATTTTTTACTTTTATTTTCGGGAAAAAAGGGGCGTTGACGAAATATTTTCGTCTTCGTACTGGTTGACGAAATTAACACTGGTCCCAGCTATCGGGGCCGGATCATTGTTGTTTGAGCCTGAGTTTGGCTTTGATGCCATACTTCAAGTTCTCGTTCTTATAGCTCAGTCGTTAGAGAGGCTTTTTAATATTGTCTCACTGTTCCTTCTTATCCACTGAGCGCGACCTGTTCCTGTTATTGGCTCAGTTGAGGGCAGTGTTGGGCACGTTATTTTGAAAAAGTAATTAGTTATAGTTACTAGTTACTTCTCCCAAAAAGTAACTGAGTTACTAACTGAGTTACTCCACAATAAAAGTAACTAGTTACTAGTAAAAGTAACTATTGCGTTACTTTTACGGCCCCAACTTCTCGCTGTGTGTTTCCAAAGCCAGCTGAATAGAGCGGACGACAAAGACAAGAACCTGCAGAGAGTTTAGCATTTATTGCAACTCAACCTAAATGACATCGGGGGGGAACGGCATGGGAAGGTTTTTAACAGGGCGTTCAGATCTGGTGAGTTTATAAAATGAATAACTGGGGATGTCTAATTCTGAAATCCTGTGTGTTTGAGTTGTTCTAGATACTGCAACATCTATCTATCATCTATCTATCTAGATCTATACTCTGTGTGTGACATAAAATATGGATCTCCATCCCTGCCACAAAGGCCATCAAATAATGTTTAAAATAAAAAATACACGCTCTCCATAGTTCTCCTGTGGCGTGAGCACAGGATGCGCGCCTTTAGCGAGCATGTGTGTTTCCTGTCGCTTGCGCGGTGAATCGTGCCGCCTGCGCTGTGTGGAGACACAGGGGAAACCGTATCTGATGGGGTATTTCCATCTCTGTGTGTGCTGTACGTTAACACCCGCCAGCAGAAACACCCACCTACCCAACTGACAGACGGAATCTCACTATACATCAGCNTGAACGTAGCATAAAACAAATCTGATTTCTATATTTCTATATTTTCACAAAAACAGTATTTTTCTGTAGAGTAGAGTTTTGTGAGCGACTGATCTAATGTGTAATGAGGCTGTAACATTTTTAGTAACATATTAGGCAGCCTGGTGAATGAAATGTTTTTAAGCTATTCTGTGGCTGTAAATTTTAAACTCCTGAACCAGAGGCTTACTCAGCCCACATTATTAATTATTAATGCAAAAATAGAACACATTATTAATATATGAGCAATGAGCCAAAAACAGGCGCTCCCCGGCAGACCAGGTCATGTTTAAGGGGTGAGGGATGGAAGGATCCAGTACGGTAAATAAATGCTAAATAAATGGGCTGAATTCTAAGCTAATAAAGCTAATTAATAAATAAACTGAAAATTAAGCCAGCTCCAAACGAATCTATGAAGCTTTTATACCCCAGAGTATAAGTTTTTCTGGATATTACTGTTATATTACCAGTTCCTATTCAAACTTTAAATGCAGTACACTTATTAAGCACTCAACCCTGAGTTTAAAGCACAAAAGCAGGACTTTAGTGTGCATTACCTGGTCAAAATAATGCCCGGGAAATATTTCCTGTAATTTGGTTCAGCTCCTACTGAAAAATCCCAACATTTCAGGAACTGCAATAGTTCCTGTTTGAAGGAAAAAATCATTTAACTAGATGACTTGACTGTTTACTCTGTTAGCATCAGACATTTTTTTTTTCCATAATCACCTTGGAAGTAGGAAATATAAGCATTTCATATTAATTCTCTGGAAACTGAGCCCGAGAACCAGCAGCGGTACTTTTTCCAGGGTTCTATGCTACAAACAAACAACAATCAAAACTTTGATAAAACCAAAGATGAAATAACTCATAGGGCTTAATCTACTGGCCATCTCACAGACATCTGATTTGACATATGAACATTTTTAGACCAATTCACCAATATAAACCGGACCCAGAACCGCCTCCACCAACTTTCCACACACACTGTCCCAGCCATCCACCTGAAATACTAATAACTAAACTGGATTCATCAAACCACCTCCTTCTGTTTCTGTGCCACTGCCTTTGCCGGCGAAGGCAGAGGTATGAAGCAGCGAGCAAAAGCAGACAAACTCGGTGAAGATTTTGCTGGTGTTTGGTGTGAACAACCCTTTAGAGTGTTTGATCCAAAAAGTAGATTTTTTTACTGCTGTTTTCAATAGAAATGAAAGGATACAGGAAACCTTGTTCATGGAAATCCATGTAAACATGTCATGATCAAGCCTCTGGGAGCTGGCCTGATTGTTCTTTTCACTCACCTGTCTAACTCTGCCTGGTTACCAATTATCACTCATCTTATCCACCTGCTCCTGCTGCTTTATATATGGCTCAGTCCCAGCTAGTGATACTTTCATCAGCTTTTTAAAATTTAGTCTTAGTCTAGTCACAATGATAAAATAAATTTTAGTCTTAGTCATATTCAGTCATTGCCTTCCCAGTTTAGTCTTAGTCTTAGTCTAAATGACGAAAATCAATTTTAGTCTTAGTCAAACTTTAGTCGTTTTTGTCAATATAGTAATTTTTGTCATTTTAGTTAACACTGTAAATAATAGAACTTCTCCACACACTGCTTCTCTTTTTAAAGTATATATAACACTGTACAGAATAAAAATTATTTACACAGCTTCTCTTTTTCTCTATTTTATTTATATAACACTGTACAAAATAAAAAGCCACACACTGATTATCTTTTTAACATATATCCCACTGCACACATTGAAACTTTTGTCAGCTTGTTTCATCATATCTACAAAGTCTTCATCCTCCATGGTCATTGCAGGCAGGCCAGAACGCCCAATCCAATCTTTGCCATTGAGTTCTCCAGGGCTTTCTGCTCTTTGGAGTCAGGTTTGTACGGTGGGGGGGCTCCCAACATCTCTGCAACAGACTTCCTGTCCTTCCCCAATGTCTGATTTGGCTGTGGTGTCACTGTGTCAGGGATCTATTGTTGTCGCTTGAGATTCGTTGTATTCTTTCCTGCCATTTTGAATCCGCAGACTCTTTGGTTGCGTCCTTCCTC
>NW_015152249.1:40285-41799 GCF_000732505.1 Cyprinodon variegatus
TGATCATTTATTGAACAGGATGGAATCATTTCAGATTGAAAGAACTTTCAGGAGTTTGGATTCTAAATATGAGCGACTTTTCCTTTAACAGCTTTAGGTTCAGAGAGACTCTCTCTTTATTCAGACATGAGATTTATGGACTTTAAAGCTTCTTCTCCAGTTGTTTTATTGGTTCTTGGTTTGTTTAATCAGTTTATTGTAGATCATTTTGTGATTTTTGAATGTTTACTCCTAATAACATGAACACACGAGTGAAATGATAAACAAACGGGTGATTATATCAATTATATGAAATTATATATGTTTATTAAACTAAACAAATTTGAAAAAATAAAACAGAAAATCCACACACTCTCTTGCATAATAAAAAACCGAGATAATTACATTATGATTACAATAAATTTCACACTCTTATTACTCATTGCACTTTCATTGCTGTTGTCTGTTAGATCAGTAAAATGATGAACTTTTGGACGTTTTATTTTGTCGTTTCTAAGTCTGTGTTTTTCTAAAACAGCCTGTAGCTCGGGAAAAAGAGCAGCCTCTCTACGAGGAGCCCAGTGAGCGGCGGTTTACAACCGGCTGCTTTTAGTGTCCACAATGACTTTTAACTGCCCTTATCTCAACATAAATAATGTGCCTATAAATGTTAATCATCTACATGTTGGTAATGAGACATGCTTAACAGCCATAAAGAGTTATTTTCTGTCCAATTTTTTTGATTGCACTGAAACAACACGCTGGGATTGTCTTTGATAGGCTGAACGTAAAACAGCGAGAGAGAAAAAAAACGCAATAAAATGATGTGGAAGCTTTAAATCGGGTTATTGTGTCCTTATCTTCTCCAATTCCAGCTGAATGTATTTTTACTGGTGAGCTCTGTTTAGTGTAATGTTTCTCCAAACATGATATAGGTAGTAGAAGTTGATGCACTGATGCAGCTTGGTGGACGAACGTCGGTCCAAGTTCTTAGCTCTTTTTTACGAGCTGCAGCTCCTAAAAAAAAGGCACTTTGAAAGACCCGTTAAGTCCATTCCTGGTGAGACTGATGGAGTCTTTTACAGCCAGTGTGTTCCATAACATCCCATCATTACTTGGTAGTAGGTAGCCTGTCTGTCACCTTTTGCTTGTTTTCTTTTTGCTTTCAGCCCATTGTGATCCATATAACCGAATCGTCCCAGGGCTGCAGCTCCATGGACGTAGCTGCAGAGCAAAGAGGACTGTCCCTTCAGTAAAGTGAGACCTAGTCAGTCAGGTAGTCCTGTTCTCCCAGGATGCTCACGCTTGAGACAAAGCACACCAGGAATTCTGTGCAGCCATGGACGTTGGAGTGAAGGGATAATCTTCGTATTTAATGTCCACATGTCCAGATGCTGTGCTGTCCAACGGAGAAGCAGTCTGCAGGAAGCAAAGAGAGAAATCAAAAACATTTTACTGTAAAGCCCCTCAGCTGATTCTAAACTTCCCAGTTTCTGACATTTCGTGTTATCAGCTCTGATCTATTCATGTGGACA
>NW_015152249.1:42588-56858 GCF_000732505.1 Cyprinodon variegatus
AAAAAGCTCCTGATAAAAGTTACAAAAAACCTGACAAATTGATTTATTTTATGTTTTTATATTTTTTTTATCTGCATTGGTTCATAATGCTGTGGTCCACTGAGAATCAAGCTGCAACTTTAGTTTAATAAATTATAGACATACTAGAGTGAAGCCTTTAATTAAATAAATTATAGCAGTAAATATGCAATGTTGAAAAAGTTTCTTTTGAGTAAATAGTAAAAACCTGATACTTCCTATTGGACCATTCGCTCCTGTTAGGTCACCTGACCCAAAGGAGGAATAAGAAAAAGGATGAGATTATAGTTTAAGCAGCAGGGTTAAACAAAACTATGATTTAACTATGAATTAAATCAACCCTAAAACTTGTTAAACATGCAGATAAAAATAAATCAGTCTGAAGTTCTTCTGAAGTCGGGATTCTTTGGATCCTTTATTATCTTAGCTGAAGGCGTTAAAACTATTCATGTTTATTCCTCCAGTAGAAATCCTACTGATTAAAAACACTTTTTTAGAAGTTAGAGGATCAACTTCAGCTTTTTACTCCAGTAAACGTGTAAAAGTACCATTTTTTAAAATATTTAAAGTATAAAAGTAAAAGTAATGCAGGATAAAATGTTAAAGCCAGAAGCTTTCCTGATCTACTCGATTAAAGGAACATTTTTCTACTATTCTGGATGATAACTTCCTTAGACTCTATTTTCTTAGTTTTATAACTAATGGCGTCATATTTAACTTTGCATCATCTGGAAAAACATATTTGTCTTGGTTTGTGGTGAGCAACAAGTTGGGGCAGCACCGAGTCCAACCACAAGGAATGAATTGTCTGGATGAAACGAGGCCAACAGGCCATCATGAAAATGAGCTTAAAAGAAACAAAACTAAAAAGTCTAATTTTTAAAATGTAAGGATTAGAAGGAAAAAGTTTTCTAAAAAAATAAATACTCCTGTAAAGTCTAGATAGCCAATATCTATACTGAAGTAATGAAGTATTTGTACTTTGTTACTTTGTTACTCAGTTTTGAAGGTTTGGGGATTTTAGTTTTGGTCTGCCATATTTTGTTACACAAAATAATAATTTTTATCTCATTCAAGTAAAAGATGAATGAAAATAATCCACATATTCCATAATAATTCCAATAATAATCCATATATGGGCTCCTGGAGCAGCAGGGAATGTTTTTCACCAACCAGGCAGGTTTATGCACAGAAAACCTGAAGCCGCTTTAATTAGACTTTTAGATCGAAGTTTAAAAAACTCTTCAAGTTCCTTCCTGTTTTTTAAAATCCTCCATGTTCTCTGATACGCCTCGTCCTGTTGCTTGATCTTCAAACACTGTTCTGGAAAAGCTAGCTCAGCTGCACCGGCTGTTTTTAGTCAAACAAGAAAAATGTGTTCATGTTGTTTTTTCTGAAAATTCAGAAACATATTTTCAGATAAAAACGTAAAACATCAAAAAAAAATTTCTTTTTCTAGCCTTCATTCCACAGTCACAATTATAGAGCAACAAAATTCCCTCTCTGCATTATAACCCCTCCCCTTTGGGAGCAGCGGGCTGCCATCGTGCGGCACTCAGGGAGCAGTGTGGGGTTAAGGGTCTTGCTCAGGGACCCAGATTGGAGGCTGTGAGGATCAAATCCAGTGGAGGTTTTACCATTAGGCAATAGAAAGGTCCAAACAGACAGCAGCAAACCATTTGAAAACAAACCATGCAAAGAGCAGTGTTGCCAACTTAGCGCTTTAGTCGCTATATTTAGCCACTTTTCAGACCCCTCTAGCACTTTGATTTCTAAAAAGCTCCTAGCGCCAAATCTAGAGACTTTTTTCTGCTACTGGAGACTTTGGAGACAACATCTAAAAGCAGCGAACTCTGCTCTCCAGAGCGAGTAGATTGGTAACCCCGCCTCCTGCTCTCCTCTATCTTGTCTGCTGTCATGATTCATGCAGCTATTATTTCATCCAAATGAAAAATGGAGAACAGATAAGCAGATCATGGCTTGTCTACAGTGAAAAGAAGGACTGGGTTATTTACTTTTATGTCTATTCTATTAACATTTCTCTATCTGGAGAATAGCTCTGTTCTATTTGTTGTCTTCTCCATTCAGAGGGCCCCCTGCCTGTCTTTGCCTAGGGCCCCAAATTTCCTAAATCCGCCCCTGATTGAACCGGATAGCATTCAGCTCTAGGCCACCAGGCCAACTCTCCCTCATCTGTGGATTAGTAGGAGCTCCACTGGCTGCAGCAGAGAGGTCTGACTGTAGAAAATGAGGAAATTAACTCAAACTGATCTCAGTATTGAACGTCACAGTGGATATGAACCATCTGCTTCCAGAAGGTACGGAACTGAAGTTCTCCTGCTGTTTTAATCAAACAACTTTCATGTTGCAGCTTTAATTTCATGTTTCATGCAGGATGTGGACTTTAAGAATCCACTGGACCTGCTGCTACTCCTCCATCGCCTCCAAGTCCTGCAGGAGGAGTAAATATTGCAGCAGGGCGCTGAGGATGATGCTTTCCTGTGCTTCCATTATCCGATCCAGGGAACTATGGCTATGCTAAATTAACAGAAGGATGCTGTTTAGAGTCATCTTCCCTGATAAGATGTTGACTCTTCTCCTCCCGACAGAGAGGGAAAACAACACCATCCCTTCAGAATCTTGATAAGGTAGTGATGTCATACGTTGTGTCATAACCGCCATGACTAAAAGAGGATGCTGAACGTCAGAGAGAGTGAAGGACTCAGAGTCAACCATGAGAAGTTTTCATCAGTAATTCCACTTTGTATGACCAGGTGTGTGTGGAGGAGGGGCTACCTGAGCGCCAGGTGTGACTGCATGCCCTGCGTAGGACGCCATGCTGGGTTCGCTCTTGATGGCCGAGGCGTGTTCAGAGACTTTCAGGGAGGATGGGGAGCTGGTGTCCGAGGTGATGGATCCTAGAAATAAAACAGGACGAACATTTATTCCAACTAGGGCTGCAAGTAACCATGCAAATCAATAAATCTGTCAATTAATCGATTAATAATCGGATAGCCAAAGAATCCTGAAAGATTTTTATGAAATGAAACCGGGAGAAAATAAAACTTTTCCAGGTGAGGAGTTCTGGATTATAGAGCAGATTGACAGATGAAAAAGTGTTTAATGTAAAAATGCAAAATGTTTATATATTTTTTTTCCAATCTTGATATAATTCCTGCTCTAAGTCGCTCTGTGGCCTAAAGGCAGGTTTTTATAATCCAGCTAACTATTAATTATTACTAAATTGATGATTATTTCAATAATCTGCACTAGAAAAAATATCTAGAAATAAGTAAAAATATCTTAAATTAAGTGTATTTGATAATTGATAGTTTGAGTAGGTAAATGAGATAGTTTTTTTTTACTTTAAAATAAGATAATTAGATAATATGCACTTGAAATAAGACAATGCAATTGTGTTTTCTTATTCTAAGTGTAAATTGTCTTGTTCCATTGGCAAAATGTCTCTTTTACCTCCTCAATCCAAGATAAAATGCACTTATTTTAAGAAAAAATGACTTATCTAGATTTCTATTTTTTCCAGTGTGTAATTCTTTAGTAAAAATGTCCTAAATAAAATGTATCTACACTAAAAAAAGTGTAACATGTAGCTGTTCATTCAAACTAATGACTGTCACTAAACCGGATGAAATTAATGATTTGATTGTGTGATTCATTCTTTTAGGATTTAGAGACGTCAAGTTTGATTTAACCTGAATTAAATAAACGTACAAAGTTTTTGATTTCTCTCAATGTTTATATATTTCTTCATGACCTGCAGGTCATTGTTTTTGTTTGAGTCACATGTGAATTGTGTTTTGCACGCTGCAGTCAGAGCATGTGATCAAGTCCAAGTCCCAGACGGTGAGAGAGAGAGAGACAGAGCGCCATTTTCTTCGTCTCTTCATCCTGGGTGGATTTCGCCCATAAATAAACGAAAGTAGCAAAGAAGTTGCCTATAATCAATGTTATAGCTGCTAGTTAACTGTTTGGTTTAAATGCTGGATACCCAGCCGTCACTGGTGAGCATGTTAGCGACGGATGCTAACTGCTACCTCTTGCCGAGGTTAGTTAACGTCCATTTACATCACCTGGATTTACAGCATTTAAGGCTATGTTTATAATTAATAAATACATTTAAAGCAATCTATTTCATTTGAAATAAAGTCAAATGAAATATGAAAATTATAATTTTGTTATATTTAAATGAATTAACTGGTGTCAAGACAAACATTAGTTCATGTTAATTTAACTACAGGTAATTACATTAGGTTGGTTCATTTTTAATGTATTAGTTTGGTTAATCAGCTGAAATGTTCAGAAAGTGATTTGGAACGGCAAAGATTTAAAGTTGGGTTAAATGCAGAATTATTGTTTACATTAAATTCAGATTCTGTAAAGTCAAATCTTTTAGATTTGATATCTGGACATCTTTTCTTTTATTTGAGCAGTGTTATATTTTTTTCAGTGTACCCTTAGTTTGCGCAGGTAAATAAAATGATTTTTCAGTGGAATTAATATTTTTAGTCTTGGAATAAAATAATTAAATAATATGTGCTTGGAATAAGACAATGCAACTGTTTTTTTTTCATATTTTAAATGTAAATGATCTTGATCCATTAGCACCGTGTCTCATTTACCTCCTCAATTTAATAAAAAAATGCACTTATTTATATTAAATTATTTCAGTGTGTAGCCCACCTGTGGATGTTTTATTTTTCGGTATCTTGGGTTTACGCTTCCTCGTCTGAATGCTTTCTTTCTTCATGGCCAGAGGTCTGGGCACCTGGAGGGAGTAGAGCAACAGAAGCTGCAGTGTGTTATGAAACCCTCTGAGAACAGATAAGGTGACCTCCATGCCCTGCGGGGGCCAGTTACCCCGTGCAGCTTCATGTAAAGGCCGCAGGCGTTGCAGACGGGCTCCCCGTCAGCGTTGCGTCTCCATAACGTGGTGGTGCTGGTGTGGCAGTTGGTGCAACACAGACCGGCGCGGCGGGACGGGGTCTGCTGTGGTGGACAGAGACAAGGAGCTGTTAGCTGGGAAGACATGCTTCTCGTTTCTCTGCCGTCCTCCAATGCATCACAAAAACATTAGCATTGTTTTAGAGGGCAACTCATTTCCAGGCAGCAGGAAAACCGCTGAGGCTGCAAAGAAGCGTGTCTAAAAGCGACTCTTATCAAGGCCAAGGTCACTTCAGGACAAATAGAAATGCAGCAGCTCACAGCCGCATGCTCTGCAGAGCGGAGAGTTCCTGGGAAAAAAGCCAGCAGTGAAACCTTGGCCGGCAGCAGCAAACAAACCTAAACGGCCTAGTCCAAGTTTGGCTGTTAGCAGCTTAAACATGTTTATCAAAATCCAGCTTAAACTGTACTGAGGTGTCAGAAGAACCAGACTGAAAACTGTGCATATCTATGGTCATACGTATGCGCAAGACATCAGATTTTATCCCTTTAGTCATGTACCAAAGAAAAAACAACTTACGGTCAGATCGCCATACGCTTCAAAAAACACCAAAAAGTAAATAATTTAATAGTTTTTTTGAAAATGACTAAGGGGATACACACCCGTTAAGGTAGTTTAAAATTTGTTCTTCATTTGTAAAGTGAGTATTGACTCTGGGTATGCTGATCTGGCTGCTCATCTTACAGAACAACACCGGCCCTCTGGAGCCAAAGAATGGATTTTATGTAAGAGAATAAAGACGTGTTCCTTTCAATAAAAAAAAAGAATGGCTAAAAACTCTAAATAAATGGGAAAACGTTCTGACATCAGAGCAATTTATAAAGAAAATGCTTTATTCTAGAGCTGCAACAGGCCCTTTCAGACATGCTGATGACGCTGAAGATATAAAATGAGTTTGACATCCATGAACGAAATCAATTATTTAACTAATTTATTTGTTTCAGTACATAAAAAGGCTAAGAATCAAACTCAGTTAATTAATTAATCCAAAGAAATATTAATTACTGATTCACTAATAGATTATTAAGCTGGTAAATAAATTAAATAAATAATTGTAATGTTCTGACAATGTTTCCAAACCATTTCCTTGATCAGACATTCATCAAGAAAATTCAAGGAAAATAATTGAATTCTCAATAAATTCCCCATAAATGACTTCAGGTTCATTTTTAAAGGTCTGAACCTTTGGAGCCACTAAAATTAGGATTGCCTTTTATTTTCACACAGCAGGCTGATGGATTTAAATGGCCCCTGGAGGCCTCCCTGGATGGCCCCTGGAAGGATGGGCCCCTAAAGGACCCCTGGATGGCCCCTGGAAGGATGGGCACCTAAATGGCCTCTGGAAGGATGGGCACCTAAATGGCCTCTGGAAGGATGGGCACCTAAATGGCCCCTGGAGGGCCACCCTGGATGGGCCCTAGAAGGATGGGCACCTAAATGGCCCCTGGAGGGCCACCCTGGATGGGTTCCTAGATGGCCCCTGGTGGCCACCCTGGATGGGCCCTGGAAGGATGGGCCCCTAAATGAGCCCTGGATGGCCCCTGGCCTTTAGAACAGCCTCCGCTCCGTCTTACCAGCCGTTTCTGGGGCTTGATGAGCGGCCGGTTGATGCCGTTCATCTTGTGGTAGAGGCCGCAGGCGTTGCACAGGTAGTGACCGGTTCCGTCTCTGCGCCACAGCGGCGTGGACACGGAGCCGCAGTTCACGCATTCTCTGCCCTCCGTGGGCATGTCGTCCATCAGCTCTGAAGAAAGAAAGAGAAGAGAAGATTGGATGACGTCATCCCTGAAACATTGACGGAGCGGATGTCAAATCATCAGATCAGATCCACCAGCTTCACCAGTGAAATGCGCTCTTTGTCCTGCTGATCATTTATCATAGAAGAAAAACTAACAGCTTTCTTCATTCATTATTAGAAAAAACTTTTAAAATTATTCTGAGACAAGAAATTCGTTTGATAAATAATAAATCCTCAAAAAATCACATTTTATTTTTCCATATTTGAGATAAATATCATGAAATGATCCGATGGAGGACTTCCGGCCCCTGAAGGTTTTTGGTTCATTGTTTTTATTTTGCAAGGAAAGTGTTATAAAACTAATAAAAAGAAAGATATCAAAGTTTATTTAAAGGGAAATATCCGCTTTTATTATTAAACTCTGATGCATAAAGGAAATGCATAATGAACATTTTTCAGATATTCAGACATTTAGGCGACTTCTGTGAGTTATTAATAAACTCACAAACACTGAGCTGCTAAAGTTCAACATTTCCTCAGTTATTGGAGAAACTTTGATCCCAACTTCAAATCTAAAGATTAAATCCTTTATTTTATTCAGCTGCTTTAATTCAGGTTTTTCCAAAGATGGCTGGAAGTTGGCTTCACATTTGATAAATATGTCTATAAATTATTTTAAAATATTTAAAATAAAATTAAAACTGAGGTGAATTAATTGATGAATAATTTCTTTTATGCCTAAAATGTTTTAAAATCCGACCTTCTGTTTAGCATGTAATGCTGAGTTTAAACATTAAAATATAAATAAACCACTAATAAAAGAACAACAGCGATAATTAGAGAAACTCGATTCATGCATCAATTTAACCAAAACTGGAAGAAGTTTGAAACTAAATATTGAGGATATTTTTAAATAGATTAAGTCAGATTAATCCTTTAAACATCCCCGGAATAAAAGTCGCTCTTTGATCAACCTGAGGTGCCAATCAGACGCTCCTACCTGCGGTGGGCGGATCCAGGTGAGAACTGTGTGTGTATTCCAGCTCACCCTGACGTTCTGGGATTAAATTAACACTTTAATTGATCGTTTTCAGCAGAATGTGGATTGTCTGAATCTAATGAGGCATCGTTTGGTGGAGGCGCTCTGATTGAATCACCTCCTGGAATAAATAAAGGCGCATCAGAAGCTGCTGAGGATGAAGGGAATGCAGAGTTCACACGTGACCAAACTCACCTTTACCAGCAAATAATAATAATAATAATAAAAATAACATCCGGAAAATATCAACTGGAAAAAATGGAAGTCTGGATTTTAGGATAAATTGGAATAAAATAAAATGATTCCTTGATCCACTCACCCAGACTGGACCTCCGCCCGCTCAGGGCCCCCTGCCGGCCCTGCAGGCTGATCACCCCGCTCTCGAAGGGCCCTGGGGTCCAGGAAGACGTGGCCATCTCCGGGCTCATGTACGCGTACGGGCTGGAGTAAGACCCCCCCACGGAGCGCACCAGCGCGCCCCCGTACTGACCCTGGAAGCCTCCGTCCCGCGCGGCGTTGGCGCTGACGGGCGGGCTGTGAGGGTAGGAGAAGCCGTGCGGAGGGTGAGGGCTGCTGGGAGCGAAGGAGGAGCCGTCCGCGGCGCTCTGGGCCCAGCCGTGGGGCCCGGGCAGGCCGTGGCTCTGGTGGCTGGACTCGCAGCTCTGCAGGTAGGGCAGGGAGGGCAGCATGGCCGGCACCCTGCTGGTGGGGACGTAAACCGGAGAGCTGGCCGAGGGGTGGATGTAATTCCCGGTGTCATGGGGGTAGGGGGGCTGGTTGGAGGACAGAGCCAGACTTTGGTACATTCTGGGGGCCTTCAGGGGGATCTGGGTCAGTCTGACCCGCAGAAACTTCTGCTGCTCCTCCTGAAACATCAAAGGAAAAATCTGATTTAAAAAACCTGCAGGAAACCATCAGGATAAAATAAAAAATAAAAACAATTCTATGCACATTTTATGTAGCTCAATCTTAATTCATATTTCATCATCTATTTTCAGTACATTTCACAACCAATTAAACGATCAAACACATTTCTAGCTAAATTAAATATCACTCATTTCATTTGTTAATTTCCATTAGGATCATTCTGTTAAAGAGAAACGGAAAATAAGATCTGATTTGTAAATTATGTGATAAAATAATGTAAAACTTCTTATTTTTGAAACGTACAGTGAAAAAAAGATCTAGAAATAAGTCAAAATGTCTCAAATTAATTTTATTTATTTTCACAAATAAGATAGTTTGCCAATGGAATGAGTTTTTTTCCCCCTAAAATAAGATAATTAGATAATATGCACCTAAAATAAGACAATGCAATAGTTTTTTCTTATTTTGAATGTATACTATTTTATTTAAAGAAAAATGATTTACTTAGATTTAAACTTTTTGCAAACTGTGAATAATTTTCTAACTAAAACTCAGATATTTAATTTACTGCATGGAAGCAACGCCTCATTAAAGCTGGTCGCTAAAGGAAATAATGTTTAAAAAATAAAACTCTTTCCTACGGAAATATTAAGCATTTGTAACATTAATTGACAATTTATTAATTAAAATAAATTATTGGGATGTAATTTATTTTAATGTAGACTAATATTTTACAGTTACAGGTGTCCAAAACCCATTTTATGTTGTACTTTTGTTTTAAAAATGTTTTATCTTCCATTAAAAGAAAAGAAATTATTTTCTTGTTGATAAAATCTAAAAACAAAAACAAACAAACAATCAAAATACTTTAGAAGTCATTTCCAAAGCAAACGACTCAAACGGGAAACAATTAGATAGAAATTCCCTCCTTTAAAAAACGGAATTAAAAGTATTTTTTGTTTCCAACAGAGTAAAAGAAAAGAGGAAGGGCGTGAGAATAAAAAAGTGCCAATAAATCATTCATCCCATCGCTCATATTTCACTGCATCACCCTGAGTGACATGAGACGGATTAAATGAGATTAACAGCAGCCAATCAGGGCGCGCGCAGCCTGCTCGCATCCCGACCCAAACGGAACCAGAGAGCGTCCCAGATTTATCTCAGCCCGCAGAGATTTTCTCCTGTGAAAGTTGATAAAGTCGCTCCGCTTCATGCGCTCCGCTCCGGGCCTCTCAGGGTTTTATCTCACCAGATAAGGACGGCCCGGTGATAAAGAGCTCCGGTCCTCAGCGCAGAGCCGCCGGCCGGGCGCAGCTGCTCCCTCCAGGCGCACAGAAAGGCTGGAGCTGCAGCTGCTGGAAGATCTTTGACTTTTCCTCTTCTTTGGATCCCCTGATCGCTGCAGCGCGGCTCCTCCTCTGCAGATAGCTGCTGCTGCTGCTGCTGCTGATCATTTCTGATATGGGAGTGCTCCTCTGCGCGCTCCTACTGGATCATTTGTACGGCCAGAAAACACGTGACGCAATCAGCCGCTCCGAGGTAGGCCAAGGTGGAGGGGAGGGGGAGGACCCTGCAGCTGAGGCCCCTAAAGTCTCCCAAACCTTCACAGGATCCCACTTCATTCATCTTCCTCTAATTATTTCGTTTTTAATTATTCACTGAAATCATTCAAACAAGCAATAAAACTTCTCCCGTTCCTGCTTTATGGTGACGTTTGCAATTGAAGGTTGGATGGGGCACCGGAAAGGAAAGTCAGGTTTGTTTTTATTTTTTATCATAAGGAAATAAATGTGAAGGTTTTTCTCTGAAAGCGCAGAATAACCGCTCTGCACACAGAGAGCAGAAATAATAGGAATTATTTTACAGCAGAGAATTTTAAAACATTTAAAACCCAAACGAGGCTTTAGTTCGTTTTGCTTCTGATCTGCAGTTAATTTACATATTTTATTTACAACAAATCCCAACATTTAAAATTCTGTTTATTTGGGAAACAAATTAAGATAATTCATAAAAAACTGAAACAAAAATCACAACATGAATAATAAACATTTTTGCAAATTTTCAGAGTTTCTTCCGATTTAGGTAAAATTAAAAGATATTAATTTATTAGAATAAAACAGAGATAAATAACTTGAAATCTGCAAGATAATAGCCTCCAGCCCATTTCTCTTTGAGGCCTTTTTCTACAGAAAGCGCGTCATAACGAGCGGCCCCTTTGATCGTCATGGATGCATTAATTAACCCTCCTGCTTGATTGGATCTGAAGGCCAGACATACAAACGATCCTGTTTTATCATCAAACCCATTTTCTGCAAGAAAACCAAACATGTAATCAGGAAATTATAAACTCAGCTTTCAAATTTAAGAGTTTGTTGTTGTTTAGAAGACCAAACTATGACTTTAAATGTCTGTAAACTGAATGTGACCAACAGGAGATGATCATATTTAGGATCCTCATCATCTCTTTTTCCCCCGGTTTTTTTGGACATAAGGCTGTCACTCCCTGTTTTCAGTTTTTTAGCGCAAATGTTTCCAATTTCTTTCATTTTTTCATGAGCAAACAAGCACAGCCTGCAGCCAGGCTCTTAAAATGGGTGGAAAATAAATTAACAATAGTGATATGAAAACTAGACTATCAGAAGAGTTAAAGATCAGAGGCCAAATAGGAAGACATGACCTCTTTTAAAAACTTTTGCACGAAACTTGAGTTTATAATCATAATTAAAACAAACTCTTTCAATCACATTAAGAACTTTTTATTTTATTTTAATATGTAAAATAAAAACAATTCCCATCTCTTCCCCAAAAGACCCATAAAAATGTTTTGTGTGTGAATAACAGCTCCCTCTAGCGACTGCTTTCAGGACTACAACGACCCAAAAGTCAGTAATATTATTTTATTACAATTAGTTTTCTGTAAATATTTTCTTTAACGTTAATTATAAGAAAAATGAATGTGTGAATAACCTGATATGTTAAATATATTTCGCTCCAGCATTAATGTCTGTCAGCTGCTGAAACAGAAAGCAGGATTCAAATCTTAGAAAGGTCATTTTGAATCATAATTTTATTCTAAAATAAATCCTAAATTTAAATAAATTAAAATGATAAAGTACAGATTGACATGATTTAGAAATTCCCTTTCAATTATTTGATATTTGTGGTTAAAAGTTAAGCAGTAAACAATCCCTCACATTTTGAGAAGCAGATTTATCTGCTATCTTCTTAAACTTTATGACATTTGATTTAAACTGATGTCATCATTTCACTTTAATTGATTTATGTGATTGGATTCTATTCAATTCAGATTAACATTTCCTTTCTGTTGTTAAAAAAATTCGTTTTCATTTGTATTTAAAGTCACCTTTCATTTTGTAATATCAAATGTATTAATCAGTCTAATTTCATTTTAGTTGAATTAGAATTAATTTTATTTGACAGTATTTATTATGCTTTATGTTTGTTTCATTTCACACAAAAATAACAGATTTTTCTTTCATTTTATTCAATTTACCCACTTTAATTAATTATTTTTATGTTTTGTGCAGAATGATGACGTTGCAGAAGTTTCAGGCCTGATTTGGCTCCATGTCCTAAAAACAAATAAACAATCATTTTTTAAAATAATATATATTATGAAGAAAAGTATTGCCAGATGTTTCTATTTTGGAGGCTAAAACACGTCTCCCTCTTTAGCACAAACATAAAATAAAAGCATCTATTCAGGCTGCAGACCGGAGGAGTAGATTCGTTTTTATTTTTCCCTATTCGGCCTCTATAGACGGGCCTCCATCCCACCACCGCAGGTTTTAGCGCCTGGATCTGTTGTGTTTTCTCGGCGCTGGGAGCCTGATAGCGGCCTTATGGATGAGGTGATCGCTGAGGACCTGCTCGGTTCTGCTCCCCCGGTCAGTCTGTGGTTATGTCAATAAAATCCGGGCTTCAGCATTCTCTCTGCAGGCCGCATATCTGCTGTTTATGTCAGTTTTTGCTCATGTTTCTGCTGCCTGGCTGATAGCTCCATCCAGGGAGGCATCATGCATGGAGAGAAGTGCCTTTTGACTTTGATCACCCTCTAATGCGACGCCGCCGTCCTTTACGGCTGCATTCTCTTAGGCAGGAATGGAATTTCAGCCCCTATCTTCATTTTACATACACAAGGCTGATAGATAAGTCAGGAATTTCCCAAAGGTATTTATTGTCCATGAGGCAGCAGGCTGACTTTGTCTCACTGTCTTGTTTTCAACCTTTTTCTCTAATTTCTTGTCAACATTGCAAATTGAAGCTATGATCACTCCTGATAAGATCAGATCCAGTCTTCATTCGTCACATTATTAACCCTTAAACCATAACGAGCAGTCAGAGAGATAAGTTCCACTGTTGGTGAGCATTAAGACAGCCCCATAGAGCTGATCCCAGCTCTAAACGACACAGATCTATACTAGTGCTCTCTGACAGCAGACAAAATGGTTCCTTTTTGTTTAGAAGCAGGTCAAAGTGAAGTGTGAAGGTTTCTCCTCGTCTCTTCCTTCATGATGTCAGGTTAGGTTTACATACATCAATGCTTGAAGCGATGGTGGAGAGGAAAACTCTCTTTGAACAGTAAGAAACCTCCAGCAGAACCAGGCTCAGTGTGAGCGGCCATCTGCTGAGGCCCACTGGGGTTCAAGGAGACAGAAGCAGACAAAGACATAAATGAAATAAGTTCTATGCTGCTCGGGCCTCGGCAGAAGACTTTGATGCTGTGAATTAACAGAGTAGTCTCTCCCCGGGGTCCGGACACTGGTGGTGGAAGAAGCCAGAGGGTGAGAGGGACTGAGAATGAGGGAGGAGATGCTTGCATGCCGGAGAGAGAAGCTAAGCTAGGCGCTAAATGAAGGGCATCTTGAAAGATGATTGGCTTTGGAGAAGGTGCGGCCCCTGAGTCGATTGGGTGGAGCTGAATGAGGGACATGGCAGGTGGTCTTCCAGACTGAAGTTCCGCTGAAGCTTCATGGCCACAGTGGGCCACCGTATGAAAGGTTGGTAAAAACAGTAAAGTAGCCTACTGTAAAAAAAAATAATGGTCACTCAACACATTAACTAAAGCCAACATACCAATAAAGTTAAAAAACAATCCACTGGACTTTGCTTCCAAGTTTGAAGACGTTTCGCTTCCCATCAATTCACTGAGAGGTTGCTGCTAGTCAACATCTTTCAGGATCAGATCCATCCATGACTTCAGCTGTTGGTCCAAATCTAAAGAGGTGGAATTCACCTTTGAATGGACTGAGCACTGATGTCAGCTATTGGGTCAGTTTCCCAAGGTGCCATTAGAAACGGGAAGAAGGGCACAAGATCCATCCATTTCCCGTCATGCTTTATCCCAGTGGGGTGGCGAGTAGGGGTGGGTATTGGTAAAGAAGTCATGATTCGATTCGAATCACGATTCACATGCCACGATGCGATTCTATCACGATGCATCACGATACTTGAAATATTGCGATGCATCGCAATGCATTGCGATATTTTCACTGAACACTGTAAGAAAAAGATCCAGCCCTTACCAGTGGCTGACTGGCTGGGTTCGATCTGGATCGTGTCTTCAATAGACCTTTTTCACGACAACCGGAAGCTGCGTCTGAAAGGGCTGGAGCACTTCCTGT
>NW_015152249.1:58522-61019 GCF_000732505.1 Cyprinodon variegatus
CCCCCCTGTTTAAGGTTGGTTTTTCTTTCTAAACATAGATGGCTTCCTTCACCCCCCCTCTCAAACATTCTGGTCCTTAAATGTCCTTTGTCCATCAGCTGTAGATGGACAGCAGAGTTTTGTCCTCAGGAGGTCGTAGGATTATTTTTTTAAACTTTAACTTTTTGGACTGTGACCTGAATGACTGAGAATCTTCACCAGTATTTCACCAACATAGGGCTACATCAAACAGGTCATTTAAAACTGATCTGACTGAGATTAAAACAGACACTTGGTGGGAAGGAGAGGGACCTTCTGACTCCGCCCACTAACCAAAGTTAAATTCTGGCTCAGGGTTTTAAACCTACGGTTTGCCTTCAGCACAAAGATCCCCTTTTAATTGAATGGTTTAACAGATTCTGTTCATGCAGGAAATGTGATTCATTTTTTAAATTAATTTCCATTTCTTAGTTAATTTCCAGACGGTTTGGGAAATCCGCTGCAGTTTGCCGGCCGCCATGTTTCTGCTCCTCAGTGAAGTCAAATCATCCCAACAATGTGAACTTTCTCCTCCGCTTCCCAGCCACAGACGTCACCTCCACCAGCTGCAGCGTTTACAAGCAGCGGATGCAGGAGGGGGAGCAGAGAAAGGATTTAAAGGCCTTCAAGGTAGAAGCTAGTGGAGCTCTGCTGAGTGGGGAATGTGAAGTTAGAGTCAGCCTAATCTCCAGCACCAATAAGAGACTGGCTCCTGTCTGCCTGTCTGCCACGTCTAGATCTGGGCTTCATTTCAGCCTGTCAGCCCGTATCTGGCTTCCCACAGAGCTGCTGCAAGGCTGCAGGACACCACGACTGCATCATCATCATCATCATCATCATCATCATCATCATCATCATCATCATCATCATCATCATCATCATCATTATCATCATCATCATCAGAGGTGGAAAGAGTACTAAAAAATTGTAATTGAGTAAAAGTATCTTTACTTTGCCTAAATTCTATTCAGAGTAAAAGTAAAATTACCCATCTCAAAATTTACTGAAGTAAAAGTACAAAATTACTTCATTTAAAATGTAATTTGAGTAAAAGTTACTTAGTTACTTTGAGTTATTTAATGCAAAAAGGATGAGTCATGAATGGAATTGAGCACAAGGTGTTTTAATGGATTTTAAGGCGTATTTCAGTGGAAATCCACACTGCAAACGATCAGCTGGGCTAAAGAACAAACTTCCTCACAGCAGAAGGACAGTCACAACCTGAACCATAAAGTGCAAATTATTTTCAATCCTACTGTCCAACAGACACCATGATAACTAACTTACCGCCACATTGTTTCGTAAATTGGATGTTGATGTTTTAAAAGCCAAAGCTCCGTTTTACTGGGCAGCCACATGTTGCTCTGCATTATCACATTGTTCCCTTTGGTGCATTTGAAAACAAATAATCCTTCCAAATATGGCCGAGGGTTTTTCTGGCTTTCGTCTCCAGAATATGTTTCCTCTTCAGGCCTTTCCTCATCCATACTCCCTACGTTGTGATTAGCAGCTGCCATCTTCTGAAGCGCAGATCTGGATTATGAGACGATACAAAGGATGCAAGGCAGGACATTTCATTTTTTCACCATCAGTATTTCTTTTTTTCTTTTAATCAGTAACATGAGGGGGTTTTAAATGCAGCAAAGTAAAACTACTTAAGTTAAAATTTACTCAAGTAAAAGTAAAAATTACATATTTCAAAAACTACTCAGAAAATTACAAATTACTCATAAAAAGTACTCAATTACAGTAACTTGAATACATGTAATTCATTACTTTTCACTCCTGATCATCATCATCATCATCATCATCATCATCATCATCATCATCATCATCATAAGAATAGAGAATGGCAGATTTACAGTTAAGGGATTCATTCTACAGTAACTTTTATTATCTTTAAAATAATTCGGCTCTTGTAAAAACGGTAAATAGCTGAACATTTCCTCATTAAATGGTTTTATATTTCTACACAGTGATAAATATTTTTCTACTTTTGCTGAAGACAAAAATATTGTGTATTTATTCATAAAAGAAACAAACAAAAGCCGATTATATTGGATCAAGTTCTGGAAATAAAAGTAATAGATTTGTAATACCATAATAACAAATAAATAAATTAAATACATAATGAATTCAGAACATGGCTTTAATTTGCAAACCTTTAAATAACCAGAAAATATGAAAAATAATCACAAAATGTTTTAAGTAAAACAGCAGCAATCTTTACCTTCATGTTTTCTGACAGAAAATATTATTATAACTGATGTCAGAACACAGATTTTCATTTAGAATTGATTAGTTAAAGTAAAATGTTCCTGTTTATTATGTTTGTAATCTAGTATTATAAATATTAATGTTTCATTTTAAATCAGCTAAATGTTTCATCCGCTGAATTCCAAATACATGCATCAAGAAAACCTCCTTTAATATTATTTTTTTTCTTCTGATGCATACATTCAGAACTCAGAAATACGTC
>NW_015152249.1:62507-64484 GCF_000732505.1 Cyprinodon variegatus
ATATATATATATATATAAAAAACTGTAACTGTAACAAAAGTTATTTCCCTCTTGGATTATTAAATTATTTCTGATTCTGATTCTCACACATTAAACTCTCCCTTTTTTATTACTGCAAATTTAGGGGAAAATACATTTCCTGAATTTATTTTTTAGGTCTATTTTTATAAGATTATATAATTTTAGCTCTTTGGAAACAAGGTTCTTTTTCTAAAAGGCCTTTACACTGCAAAAAACAGGAATCTAATTAAGTTACTTTTTCTTAAATAAGTCATTTTTTCTTGAATTAAGGAGGTAAGTGAGACACTTTGCCAATAGAACAGGACAATTTACATTTAAAATAAGAAATAATTATTGCATTGTCTTATTTGAAGTGCACACTATTTAATTATCTTATTTTAAGAGTACAAATACTCATTCCAGTGGCGAATCATCTTATTTACCTGCTGATATTAAGGGTAAATAAACTTAATTTAAGAAATCTTTACTTATTTCTAGAACGTTTTTGCAGTGTAGAACCATTTATCTTCACTTCCTCTTTTTTAAGTAAACAGACTTGATGGCAGCAGATCGGCTGATTGGTTTCATCCTAAACTATCCTCAGATATCAGCCAATAGTCCTGGACTCTAGCACATGCACAAACAGATCATCAATCATCAATCAGCTCATCTCCTGTGACCCGGATCACTGTTGGTCTTTTTTTATAAAGTCAACAAATCATTACAGAATCAATTAGTGCAAATATTGATATTTATAAAGGAATTGTAGAACCAGCCAAGGAAAGTGGATAAAGTTTGAATAGCTTTACATTATCTAGTTAAAGCACAGATATAATGCTTAATTAGGTGATATTAGATCATTTCCTACAGCACCATGATCTAAACACATCCAGCCAAATCCATACGTTAGCAACGCTGATAACATCAGTTTTACTAAAATGGAAAAATGTTTCTTAAGTTCTTTGGATTTTATGATTAAAAGATGGCTTAGCGGTCTAGCTCTAAAAGACGCCGATATTTGACATGTTAATCTGCAGATTTCCCTAAAGCCTGCAGGTGACCCATATAACAGCGCTGAGCAGACAGTCATGTGTGATGGAATGAAGCACTAAACCTTTTTCTTCCTCAGTTCTCAGAAAAAAAAAAAAACACATCGAACATGAAGATGATTGAGGGATTTTACAGAAAGTCCGGTTGGTTATGTTTTTATCCTCGAGCTTTTAGGGCACTTATTGATTGCACACATCATGCATTAAAATACCATCGGACACTCATCATGCATCACATTCTGGCATCTTAAGAGCAGCTGTTGATCCAGGAAGGAGATCCGGATCCCAGAGAGCATTCCATCCTAATGGCATTCCGCTCACTCCTCCTATATTCCTTAACATTTGCAGAAATGTCTTATAATGTTGGACGTATATGAAGAATGCCCAGATTTAGACTAACCAGTCCAGCTTCATTGATTAAGAACTTTAACATTGCCAGACCAGGAACACATAGAATAACATTAACCTTAAAAGATGAAACAGAGCATAAAATACACCTAAAATAACCAAAATACATAAAACCGGTAATAAAATTAATTACCAGCCATGCAGAACTGAAATATCATTAAAGTTTAACCTTTTGTTTTGTTTTAAGGACAGTAGAAAACATTGAGCTGTGACTCTGCATGATGGGACATAAGTGCTGATTGCAACCTGTGACTTTAGCTCCCCCTACTGGATTAAACTGGTAAAACACCTGAGATAGAAGAAGAGGGGAAAACTTTCCTCCCTTGATAAATTAGATCATCCTTTGTGTGTTATATTTACTGTAGTTATCTTTAACCCTTTATAGCGCAACTTATCGTTTTTTTTATCATCCTTACAAATGAAAGGCGATGCGTTTGGCTAAATCCTTTATAATAGTTGGGATCTCTCTAAAAAAGGTGGAACTGAGACACAAACAGCTGAATTGCTGCATGATAAGACA
>NW_015152249.1:66433-67966 GCF_000732505.1 Cyprinodon variegatus
TAACTGTCAAACACGCAGACGGCCTGGTTTCTGAACATAAGCTAGGCTAGAGCCTGGTTCTGCTGGAGGTTTCTTCCAGTTCAAAGGGAGGTTTTCCTCTCCACTGTCGCTACACGCAGCACTCGAGTTGAGGGGGGATGGTATCCCCCTTCTTAAATCATCCCCCCATACCATCCCCTGTGAAATTTGATCACTGAATGTGTAAATTTCTATCATATATTAACAGTAATGGTTATAATATTGCCTTTTCAACATTTGGCTGCGGGCTAGATGAGTATCTGACCAAGTTACGGTGGCCCAGAGGGCACATGCCAGTTCATTTTCGACCTGATCAAGGCCAGGCGGCAAAGACAACGCGATTTGAGGGACTTCATTTTTAAGAAGGCAAAATCTAACACTTCAGGTAAGTCCAGAGTCAGAAGACGTTACTTTTTCTAAGCTCACCATTGTGTCACTAGACATGTAGAAGTCCTAATCTCCGGACACAGCGATAGCTGCACAACGAGGTAAACTGGTTTGAAGCGAAACATTTTTCAGTCTTTAAAGTTGTCATGACACACAAGAGTCTAGAGTGTACAGGCACTGCTGAACATTCACAATCTGCATTTTGGTTGTGAATTGAAAATTAGCTTAATCTGTAAGCTGCTGCTGTTTTTCTGGGTGACAGCCAGGATCTAGAAGATGCTGGTGAGAGCAGAGGAGGAAACCTGGAGGAGAGAATCCATCTACTAATAATAATAGAAACCCTGCTGTGTTCCTCTTCCTCCCTAGATGGACCTTTCTAATCGACGCAAAGAGTATTTGGAAATTCAGCTCAGTCTAAATTAAGTTTACTCAGAAAAAGCTTCAGAAACATGAAATAAAGCTCAGCTCTGCTCTTCCAGGTATTTTTATTCCTGTGCAGCGATCCTGCTCCATGAATGCAGATGGACCAGTTAACACTGAACACCATTCCCTGTCAATAGTCTGTTTAATCCACTGCAGATTGAACCTTTTCTTCTGTCCAAATAATGATGAAGAGTTAAATCGGGTGTGAAACATCTTCCTTCCCCCACAGAACCATAAAAGGACCATTTACACAGATCATTTACCCTGCGTTCAATCACACAACACGGAGCCTTGAGGGCCAGCTGTCGCTTCTGCTGCTGGAAAACACGCCCAGATTCTCCAACACGTGCATCTACAGGCACACAACTAAAAGAGAAAGACACCTGCAGCGGCTTTCACACGCTAAATATCTTTGTGTTTCATAACTAATCCTCTTTCTTCTGGGATGGGTGAAGATTCGGCCCCAGAATGACTGAGCCATAAAGGTCTGATCTGCTTCCTTCTTTGAAAAGACAAACAGTGATCCGGGTCACAGGAGATGAGCTGATTGATGATTGATGATCTGTTTGTGCATGTGCTAGAGTACAGGACTATTGGCTGATATCTGAGGATAGTTTAGGATGAAACCAATCAGCCGATCTGCTGCCATCAAGTCTGTTTACTGAAAAAAGAGGAAGTGAAGATAAATGGTTCTACACTGCAAAA
>NW_015152249.1:71114-79789 GCF_000732505.1 Cyprinodon variegatus
TTTCCTTCAGCAGTGAGTCTTTTCTTGCTGGCTGTTTCGTTGCAAAATCCAATATTCCAAATTGGGCTTTTCCTCCTTGAAGCGAGCGTGCACATCCAAGATATCATCCCATCTCACCTTTGAGTTCAACCACCGCAGCCAGCCTGCGTTCAATCGCATCCAGCATACGGCTCAGCTCCCGGTCTCGCTCGTTCACAGCCTTTGTGAGGGCGTCAGTCGCTGCTGCAGCCTGATCAATGCCCAAATTGCTGCTGACATCCTCTATAACTGAAGATATTCAGGTATCCTCCAAATTCAAACAGAAGAAATCTGAGTATCAAAAAACCAAAAATCCACACATCTTCAACATCCTCCAATGACAGCGTTGTGAAACAAACCATCCTCCATGCCTCCTTCAAGAGTCAGAACAGGTTATATATTCAAAAATGTATGAATTTATCTGCTTATTTTAATTGTTTCAACTTTTTCACAGAAGCACTAACTTCCTGTCTCCCTGTGCCATGTGACCCGCTCTGCCCGCTGTGCCCAGACGGCAGCCATGTTTCCCATAAGGACGTTTGTCGGCCTAAATGAGGAGGGCGCCACCTACGTGTCTCAGAGCAGGAGAGTAACTCTGGAAGTTTAAGGTGTGAATGGGTTTACAGTCACTATTGGAAAATACGCCACCAAGAGCTTTATCAGTGAATCATCTAAACATACAGGAAGTATAAGAGAGCATCAGAGGTGTCAATAACAAATACTTTGTTCTCTCACTTAAGTAGAAATGTTGGCTATCTATACCTTAATGGGGTAATTATTTTTCTTTTTCTTTCTACTCATTTTTACTACATTTTAAAAATAGATTTGTTAGTTTTTTTCATTTAAGCTCATTTTTATTAAGGCCTGTTGGTAATAAAAAAAAATAAAAAATTAAATAAATGAAGCCATGAAAATAATTAGTTTCACCCAGATAATCAATGTCTCTGTGGTTGACTCAGTGCTGCCCCAACTTGTTGCTCATCGCAAACCAAAATAAATAGTTTTTCCAGATGATTCAAAGTAATTTTTTTTTTAACATTCTTTAATTAAGAATATAATAAATCCAACATATAATCAAATGTATCTTCATATATGCAACTGCAGAGAACATCAAACCCAAAAGTAGTGGAGAAAAAAATAAATAAATAAATAAATAAAATAAAATACAATAAAATAAAATAAATAAAGTAAAAAGGGATTGGGCTCAGAAAACATTCAAATCTGTTTCAGCAACTGACAGTTCTTAGAAGAGTCTTCATTAGCTCCCATAACGGGAGGATTATATGTCTATATGTCTAGTGTACCATAAAAGGGGAAATATAAACAACGGGCGCTGATATAATTTTTTAGCATATGAGGCTCTTTATCTTTGTGGCCATTCGAAGTAGTCAATCGCTGGGGCCCACACTTCCAAGAATATGTCCATTTTCACATGAAGTTTTGCTGTTATCTTCTCCATTTTATACACCTTCAACCTTTCTTGCCATTGTTGAAGGATTGGGGGCAAATGTTTAAGCCAAGACAGAGTTATCATTTTCCTTGCTACTAATAGCAGAATCTGTAGTAATTGGGCTTCCCTTCCCAATATTTTCTTTTGGGATCAAACCTAATATATAGTACATCGGGCTCAGTGGTAACGTAAACTTAAGTATTCTTTTAATTTCTGTCTGGATCCATTGCCCAAATGGAATCAGTACTGGACAGTCCCAAAAAATGTGAGTGTGGTCCCCAATCTGATTACAGTTCCTCCAGGATAAATTTTAGACATTTCTGTCATATTTTGAGATACTAAAAGGAGTTTTAAAAAATTCTTAATGTCCAGTTGAATTCTTTCCATCCTGGGCTGTGGGTAATCTTAAAACCTTTTTCTAAAATCTCCCATTTCTCATCTTCAATTACGACGTTCATTTCTAGTTCCCATTTTTGCTTTATATCCATAGAATTGTTGGAGAAATGTCCCTGTAGATGTTTATGCATATTAGATATAATCTTCTTTTTGTCATTTTCCTCTAGACATTTTATCAGAAATAGTTCCAAAGATAGCGTATTCTGTTTCAAAGTAGACCATTTGTGTGATAAGAGGTAATCCCTTTCTTTTGAATGATCCATATTTATCCTGTAGTTGTTTAAATGACTTCAGGTTTTCTCCACTAAATAACTGATTGATTTTTATTAATCCTTTCTGTGCCCATCTTTGAAACCCCATATTCAATCAGATGATTCAAAGTTAAATGTTACGCTGTTACCATTAGTTATGAAACTAAGAAACTGCAGTCTAAGGAAGTTATCATCCAGAATGGTGGAAAAATGTTCCTTTAAAAAGGTAGAGCAGTAAAGCTATTGGTCTTAACAGTTTTTCCTGCATTACTTTTACTTTTATACTTTAAGTAGTTTTAAAAATGGTACTTTTACACCTTTACTGGAATAAAAAGCTAAAGTTAATCCTCTAACTTCTTTAAAAGCATGGCTGGGGGAAGAGGGGCTGCTGCAGAACCCCCTAGTGGCAAGAAGAAGATAAAAAAAAAAAAAAAAAAAAACACAAGTATTGAAAATATTTTGAACAATTTATACAATTTTTATGAATATTTTGTTAGAGACCCTGGTTGAGCGCAATGAAGTGTATTTGACAATAAAGTAGCGAATCTCAATCTATTTACTTATTTATTTTTATTGCATTTTGAATGTCTTTCGTCCAAAAAATAAAACAATCGTCACAGCACCCTCTGTTCAAAATGACGTACAGCGGCCCTGAACAAAGGTAAACAGTAGGATTTATACTTCTACTGGAGTAATAAACATTTAACCTTTGACACCTCTGGCTGGCATTCATCTAGCATCCCAGGAGCTTCTATGGAAAAGGAAATGTGAGTTTAAGACTGAAGCTGTTTGGGCAAACGGCAAATTATTCGCTGTCCAGGAAATTTTTTTTTCTTGCTCCTCTTTTGCTGTGATCAATTATTAATTGAAGAGTGATCAAAGTATAATTTGATACAGATTCATGCAGTTATTTCTCTTTCTGAGCTGCAAAGTTACTTTAGGAAATTGTCTTTGGTATAAATGAAGTATTGGACAGTGATGGATATGGATGGATGATATTATTTTTTAATTCTCAGATCAGTGCTTGGAGGAAAACACGATGAAATACTGTGATATTCATGCATCAGCTGGAAATAAGTTAGATATAGTCAGTTCAGTTCTGTTTATTTATAAAGTTCAAATTCACAACACATGTCATCTAAAGTCACAGTTTGAGGGAAACTTTGACCACTTTCAAGAAATTAAAGATCGTAGGTCAGTTGTAAAGAAACAATTGCTGGGCCAGCTATTTAACTCATCAGACATATTTATTGAATGGAAGTAAAAGAGAACAGAAAACTCCTCATACAGAACCATAAGACAGAGAAGCTCAATGGCATGACCGACCTCTGGGCTGCAGGAATCTTATCTACTCCAGATGTTTGACCTCCTGATGTTGGAATGTCCTGGTAAGCATTTCACCTGACTCATCCGTCTGCATATTTAAACTCCACATAGTTGTTTGCCTCATGAACAGCGTCCATTTAAAGACCACATTTAAGGACCCAAACTTTTTTACACTAATAATGAAAATTAAAAGTAATATTTATTGAAAGATGAGAACAAGAAATAGCAGGAAGCCACCAGCAACAGGATCAGGGAGGTTGATGGCTGAGGCACAAATTGAGGAGGTGAGAAAGTTCAATAATGAGGCTAATAACCTTAGAATTGGTCGGAAAACAGGAAAACCGATTTTTAACTTCAGTTTTAGAGGCTGGTGACATCATTGAAAGTGTAACAGGAAGTGAAAACCACTTCTTAGCTGCATTAGTTTCTCCAGAAGCTTGTTTACTTCAGAAAAACAATAAAAATAAGAAAAATGTACATGGACATCTTTAAAGTCGTGTAAAAGCCTAAAACTGGAACAACTTTGATGTAGCAGTAGGATTACCTTCCATTCGATGACTAAGTTTAATAAATCAAATCTTTACTTTGATAATGAATTCAGAGGGAAAATAAATATTTTATACATTAAAAAATAATGTATTTATTAATTCCGTTGTACCTTTTACAACATAAAACTGCCAACCAATTCATGACGATTGAGCTCAATCGTACATCAGAAATCGGTTTGTTCTTTATGTTTTTAGCACAGAACTTCTCTCATATCCTTCATGCTTACTGGTGGTGCTGAAGGTTCTAAAAGTAGAATGGGAGGCAGATCTTAGGCTCCTCTCCTATGTACAGAGTGTTCTAAAGTTATGCTGCTATAGGCTTAGACTGCTGGAGGACATAGGGATCCCTATTCATGAATCTGCTCATTATTTTGCCTTGGCTTTTATTTCACCTTTCTAACTTGTGTTATCTTTCAGTTTCTCTCTTGCTTAAAGCTACATCTGGTCCCATATTCTATTTCGAAATAGAACCTTATAGAGTTGGAGGATTGACTGAGCTACTGCTGTAAACAACTTCTTGTTTTCCATACTAGATATAGCTTTTGGAAAGGTTTTGCAAGCTCCTTTTATTGTATAGACTTGAAAACTGGTTAGAAGTTTAGCTGTGATGATAAAGAGTCACTAAAGGAGCTACTGTAGCACTGCTATTACGGTTTTACTTTTTTTTTTTACATAGAGAGAGCAGCCCTTGGATTAGCGTGTCTCTTTTTTTGTGTGTCTCTACTATCTTCTCAAACCTGGTTGTGTCAGGGTTTGGTTGTCGTTTTGGACCCAAGTGCAGAGGTTGAGAGGCAGGGGGGAGTTCTTGCAGTTTCTTTAATTAATTAACACATGTAACAGAGGCAGGAATAGAAAAAATTCCATCTTTAAAATGTAAAGCAAACCAGAACCATGGAGACATCAGGGGAAACCAATCATGAGGAGCCAGGGTAAACCGGGAAAGATGAAGTAAGACAATTTAAGATGAGTAAGAAGCAGCACTGAGGAGAGTGTTTATAGGAGACTGAACAAGGAGAGGACTAACGAGCTGATTGGGAGCAGGTGTGAACAGAGCAGACAAGAAAGGAGCTGGGGAAAAGGAGACCAAAACAAGAGGGCAACAAACAAAAACATAAGAACTGTAATACAACCAGAAAACACAACAAAATAGGAATTAAAAAAATAAAACTAGAAAACATGGAGTAAAGTAAAACATAACAGAACCAAGACCGTGACAGGTCGTGGCAGGACGATCCTCACACTGCGGCTACTTCTGGTTTTACCAAAGCTGTCTTCCTGTTAAAGGGGGATATTCCCCCCCCACTGTTGCTACATGCATGCTTGGTATGGGAGGTTGCTGCAAAGGGACAACGTGAATCACTGCCCACTGCCCTTACATGGTCAGTCAGGAAGAATAAATTCTGTAAGCCAATGACTCGATGTAATCTGCTGGATTTTCTTAGATAAACAACTTTTAAATAATTTAATTAATAAATTGATTTATTGTAAAGTGTCTTTTGACAACATTTGGTTTATGTTGGTGCTATTTGGATAAACTTAACAGAATTCTATTGTCCCCAAATCTAAGATGAATTTTTTCCCCTGACTGACTGACTGCTGGATTCAGGGAGATTATGTTCCTGTATTAAAAACGTTTTCCCATCTGTATCAGTAGTGCCTATGAATCTGTAGCGCTCTACAGAAACATAACTGAAAAATAGTTTGATGAATATTTTATTTTCAGAATGTAGCTTTAAGACGGTTGTTGACACTCATCCCTGTTTATTGAGGCCTGTTTTGTTCGCTGCAGCAGATCCAGCTGGATTGATCAGCTTAAGCAGAGCCGGCCCTCACAGAACCTTTAAAATCCAGCTGAATCTTCCTTTCCTTACGCTCCTCTGAGCTCCACCTTTACTGTGGTTGACATTGAGTTTCTACGCTAAACAAAACAACCATCTGCTGGCACGGTGGGGCAGTTCTTAAAGCTGAACTTTTGACAACATTCTCTCCACCTTTTGCATGAATATTTTGCCCTTTTCATGTAATTGACTAAACAAAGCAGATTGCTTTAAGGACAAGTTAAACTTTCTAAAGTCAAGCGGCAGTTTTCTGCACTCCAAAGAGTTTATTTCAGCTCAATGTAGCCTAGGTGGAAGCTCAATTGCAGAAACTGATTACTCACCCATACCCGTCTCCAACACAGGCCAATCAGCTTCGAACCACACCTCCACTAAAGCCAATCAGCATCCAGAGTTCATCTTAAAAGTGTCTCCAAATCCACATCTCAGTCTGCTACCCAAAGCGCAGGCAGTGGTTGCTCTAAGTCTGACTTTGTCTCAGATGACCCCGTTTCAACCCACCTCCATCCCCTCCATGTAGCTGAAGCTTCATCAGAGCGTCATTCCTCCCAGAGTCTTACTGCATTCCCTGTACCGTCTAAACGGGCCGACAGAAGACCGCCATGTTGAGCCTGGTTTTGCCAGAGGTTTCTTCCTAACGGGGAGCTTTTCCTCTCCACTGTCGCTTCATGCTTGCTCATCAGGGACGGGTTAATTCAACCTGTGTTATCCAAGCTGGGCCTCCGTCTTCAACTGCCTACAGTTTTATTCTGCAAAACAAATGTTTATATCCAGTAATCTCCAGTGATTTCGTAGTTTCTGTTGGATACTTGATTTAAATTTATTCTCAGTACAGTGTTTCTTTGTTTGTTGTTTTTTTTTTATTGTGGGTTGATTTAAATTTATTCTCAGTACAGTGTTTCTTTGTTTGTTGTTTTTTTTATTGTGTATAGTTTGTTCTAATATCTAACCCAGGTTTTTTATTCAGATTTCTTAAATTTAATCTTTTCTTGAGATGATATTTTTGTGATGTTTGAACCTGGATTTCTCCATTTGCTTTGCCACTGACAAATCCACGCTGTTGGACAATAAAGGACATTTTTTTTTTATTTTATTAGGGATGCAAGTAACAATTATTTTGCAAATCAATTATTCTGTCATTTATTTTTTCTATTAATTAATAAATAATCGGATAGCCAAAGGTTCCTTAAAGAAGATCTTCTTACGAATATGCTGGTGAAATTTCTCACTCATCCAGGTCATAGTCAGTCCAAAAACGTTAAAGAACAATCCACTGGACTGTGTTTCTAAGTTTGAAGATGTTTCGTTTCCCATCACATCCAATTTAAAAAAAGAAAAAACATCTTAAAACCTGGAAAACAAATTCCTGTGGATTTTTTTTTTTTAAATAAAATTAAACGAGGTGAAACTTAAACTTTACCTATTGAGGGTTTCTGCAAAGAGCAGATTGACAGATGAAAAGTTTTTTTTTATCCTAAATGCAAAAAGATTATATATTGTTTATATATATATATATATATAATTCCTGCTCTACTGTAAGTGGGTCGCTCTGTCAGCTAAAGGCAGGTTTTACAGTCTCTATACTCCAGTTAATAATTAATTGATTACTAAAGTAGTTGACGATTATTTCAATAGTTGATTAATCTGATTAATTGTTTCATCCCCAACTGTCAGACTGTTCAGCTTCTGTTGGTCTCTATCTTAAGTAATTTACTCGTCCTCTGTGTGTCTGTCTTGATGTAATTTCAGATATTTCTCATGCAGTAATTTTTATCCACTGTCTGTTTGAATGTAAGTGAATCCAGTTTGTTTTCCTGCTATAAAGTGTCAAATAACTATAAATAACTGCCACTGAAATTATAATTATTTTTTTTACTGAGGCTATAGTAAGGCGAGGAAATTTGATTAGTATAGCACAAATCAATAATTGGGCTTTTCAAAGTGCTTTGCATGATTTAGATAATAAAATTGAAAAAAATAAAAAATAAGAGCAGAGTAAAAGCAAAAATATTTGTAAAACAAATGAATGAATTAGACCTAAAAAAAAAAAAAGCAGAATGAAAGAAATAAAACATTTATTAAACCTGCAGAGGTCATAATCCTTCATGCAGTAAATTTACTTTGATTCAAAAATAGAGAAGGTTTTTATAGTTTTAATGTTTTCTTCTATAGTAAAGCTGAAACATTATTTTATTTCATGACTTTTAAAAGTACTTTTGTAAGACAAAACATTTCCTTCCATATCTTCATAGATGGTAACAACAGGAATTAGAGATCAGCTCCAGGACTATACATTAAGAATTATTCATTTTCTGATCACAAGCAAAAATAAAATCTACCTGATTCTTTTCTTGGAAGTCTTGAAGCTCAATAAAAAAATAATGTTTTTTTTCTGTTTAACTGGAGATCGTGAAGCGTTGCTATGCTGACGGACGCCAGAGGGGGGCAGTAAAAACATATTCATTAGTTACTGTGAGGGTTTCCTGCACTGCGTCTGCAGCCTGAGGGACTGCAGTCAGGTCACACAGCTTCTCTGGATTCATTGTTCCCAGTTAACCATGCTGCAAATGTAGTCCTGGTGCTGTGCATGTGAGCAGAGTCAGCTGAAGCATTGCTGAGCCTCAGTGGGGCTGCAAAAAAATCTGCCTTTTATTATTCATAGAAGGCGTGCGTTGGTTGGAATATGACATGCTGACATTTGACAGGGTTAGTTAGTCAGAAATCAACAACAAATCAGACAGAAATAATAACTTTATCTCCATCATGGTGGTCAGAATGAAAAAAGGAAATCAGGGCAAAAAGTTTACAATCATTAAGATGCTAAATATCACTGCAAGAAAACCACCAA
>NW_015152249.1:81894-84623 GCF_000732505.1 Cyprinodon variegatus
TTCTCACTCATCCAGGTCATAGTCAGTCCAAAAACGTTAAAGAACAATCCACTGGACTGTGTTTCTAAGTTTGAAGATGTTTCGTTTCCCATCACATCCAATTTAAAAAAAGAAAAAACATCTTAAAACCTGGAAAACAAATTCCTGTGGATTTTTTTTTTTTAAATAAAATTAAACGAGGTGAAACTTAAACTTTACCTATTGAGGGTTTCTGCAAAGAGCAGATTGACAGATGAAAAGTTTTTTTTTATCCTAAATGCAAAAAGATTATATATTGTTTATATATATATATATATATAATTCCTGCTCTACTGTAAGTGGGTCGCTCTGTCAGCTAAAGGCAGGTTTTACAGTCTCTATACTCCAGTTAATAATTAATTGATTACTAAAGTAGTTGACGATTATTTCAATAGTTGATTAATCTGATTAATTGTTTCATCCCCAACTGTCAGACTGTTCAGCTTCTGTTGGTCTCTATCTTAAGTAATTTACTCGTCCTCTGTGTGTCTGTCTTGATGTAATTTCAGATATTTCTCATGCAGTAATTTTTATCCACTGTCTGTTTGAATGTAAGTGAATCCAGTTTGTTTTCCTGCTATAAAGTGTCAAATAACTATAAATAACTGCCACTGAAATTATAATTATTTTTTTTACTGAGGCTATAGTAAGGCGAGGAAATTTGATTAGTATAGCACAAATCAATAATTGGGCTTTTCAAAGTGCTTTGCATGATTTAGATAATAAAATTGAAAAAAATAAAAAATAAGAGCAGAGTAAAAGCAAAAATATTTGTAAAACAAATGAATGAATTAGACCTAAAAAAAAAAAAAGCAGAATGAAAGAAATAAAACATTTATTAAACCTGCAGAGGTCATAATCCTTCATGCAGTAAATTTACTTTGATTCAAAAATAGAGAAGGTTTTTATAGTTTTAATGTTTTCTTCTATAGTAAAGCTGAAACATTATTTTATTTCATGACTTTTAAAAGTACTTTTGTAAGACAAAACATTTCCTTCCATATCTTCATAGATGGTAACAACAGGAATTAGAGATCAGCTCCAGGACTATACATTAAGAATTATTCATTTTCTGATCACAAGCAAAAATAAAATCTACCTGATTCTTTTCTTGGAAGTCTTGAAGCTCAATAAAAAAATAATGTTTTTTTTCTGTTTAACTGGAGATCGTGAAGCGTTGCTATGCTGACGGACGCCAGAGGGGGGCAGTAAAAACATATTCATTAGTTACTGTGAGGGTTTCCTGCACTGCGTCTGCAGCCTGAGGGACTGCAGTCAGGTCACACAGCTTCTCTGGATTCATTGTTCCCAGTTAACCATGCTGCAAATGTAGTCCTGGTGCTGTGCATGTGAGCAGAGTCAGCTGAAGCATTGCTGAGCCTCAGTGGGGCTGCAAAAAAATCTGCCTTTTATTATTCATAGAAGGCGTGCGTTGGTTGGAATATGACATGCTGACATTTGACAGGGTTAGTTAGTCAGAAATCAACAACAAATCAGACAGAAATAATAACTTTATCTGCATCATGGTGGTCAGAATGAAAAAAGGAAATCAGGGCAAAAAGTTTACAATCATTAAGATGCTAAATATCACTGCAAGAAAACCACCAAGCTGTTCATTTCTGGAAAAAAAAAAAGTTTTAAGCTCTAATCACAATAAACCCTTTTATTAAAACACCCCTCATCCATTAACAGTAAGTAAGTCAGATGTATTTAGCCTTTTCACAGAGTCACAAAGTGCTTCACAGTAAAAATGTAACACAATAAAACCATGAAGAATACAATTTATATCACGGTTTTAAAAAGAAATGGAAACATACAAACAAAGCAATTAGGGGCGCCGCGAGAAAACATGAAAGACATTGATATTGCAAAAAAAAATGTTTGAAAACTTTAAAACTTCTATAAAGATGCACTAAAGTGTCACATTTACATTGATAATGTAAGTTTTAATGAAAACTTTTCTGCAAAGAAAACGTGAAAAAGTTAACTTTAAATTTACATCCTATCAAAAATAACAGCTTATTTAAAACAAAAAGCACAGCTGAATCTATGCACATATAAAAGGAAAATAGGTTTAGGATTGTGAAAAAATATTTGTGTCAGGTTTCACTATAACTTTATTAAAGGACAGATTGTTTTTATGCCCTGAGAGCTAAATTTTCATCGATGTATATGTGTAATGACGAAACTTGTATTTTTGGTGTGGCTGCTTCAGGCTTCTAATGAGAATGATCAAGATTTATAGATGTCTTTTAATGGTATTGTCATGAAAAGGGGACAAATGGACCCAGTATTCAAGGAGAGACAGTCAGTAGGAAAGTTCAAAACGATTATTAAATAATAAAACAAAAACTAAAGTGGAGCTGTGGCTCGCGGACACTGCAGGCTGGGGGGCGGGGCAATCTCAGACACTCTAGGGGAGAAACACAGGTTAGTGACCACGATCATCTCACAGAAGATGATCTGAGTTGGTCACTTACCTGGTTTAACAGTCCAGACCAAGATTGTCCCCAGTGCTGCAGTCCCAGAGGTGATGCTGGAAGCTGATCCTGCTCAGGGATCCAGATCAGGCTGGACCAGAAACAGGTGGCAGGATCCAGACTTCCAGGCATCCACAGGCTCCCAGGAGGGTTCAGAGTCTGACTGGGACTAGAAGCATGACCAGGTGGTCACGCACAGGAGCAGACAGGATCAGGTGCAGACAGGCAGGC
>NW_015152249.1:85333-86852 GCF_000732505.1 Cyprinodon variegatus
CAGGTGAAAGGGATTACTAATTAAGGGAGAGCAAACAGGCCAGATCATGACAGGTATAAAATGTATAATATCATGTATTTATGGTATAATATAATATTTAAATGGTATAAAAATCTATTCATATAATATATTCAAGCTTTGTTTTACTGTTTATTGCTGAACAACGAGGGAGAACACAGAAAAATATAGCAGGACAAATCTTTTCTTCTTCTTTTGGGCCCCCCGTTAGTAAAAGGCCCTTAGGACCTGCCTAACCCCCCCTCCCATACAACGTCCCACGTCTAATTAAAAGCCTGCTTGAAAAGCAGCGTCTTCAGTTGCTTTTTAAAAGAACAGGAAGTATTAGAGGACGCAGAACAGTTTTTAATGTTTGTAACTCTGTAAATATCCTCCATTTGTTACAATCATCTGAAAAGGTTATAAGGTTAAAAACTTTACAACAGCTTAATCTTAAGAGAGCATCTGATGCAAAAAGACAGAGAAAAACAAAGCAGCCGCTGACTGACCAGACATCAGAGCACTGAAGGCCTCCACTGGTGCTGAAGCAGCAGATGGCGGCCGCTGAATTTTGTGTTAATAGCAAGAATCTATAGACTCAACCTGATTTGTGTCAACAACACAGGCTGCTGTTGCTGCTGGTGTAATGGTGGGGGTGGGGGGGCGTTCTCTGGCACTCTTTCAGCCTCTTAATACCAATCAATCATTGCTGGAAAGCCACAGTATATCTTAGTGTTTGTTGTTGCTGACCATGTACATCTCTTTATTGCAACACTTTACCATCGTCTAATGGCCGCTTCCAATAAGATAATGCATCATCTCAGAAAGCAGAAATGATCTCAGGCTGGTCCAAAGGGGACTTCAGGGGGTCCAGACTCATGTGACTTCTCTGCACAAATGTAGGGAAAGCAGTAGGAAGTGTCCTTAACTGGGCTGCAAACCGTCAGCTTCAAATGACCCATCAGGTAGAAAGACAATTAAACAGTTAATCAATAGTAAATCCTGACATTCAGGAAAGTTTTGTAAAATTTAAAGACCATTAGTAAGGATCAGATGAATAATGAAAGGGAAGAAGTATTAGCACTGATTAGACATGCAAAGTAATCAGGCGGTGTCTAAGTAGCATCATGTACACAGATAAAATAGATAAAAGCTGGAGGTTAAATTCAGGATCAGGTCAAATCTGAGTTCTTTTCAAACCGCTTTCTTTATAAACTGGACCCAGATCATCTGCGAAGCTCCTCATGTTTTCTTGGTTTGTAAGAAATGGTGGTACTGTTTAGTCCAGCTCAAAGTGTGATTCATCCTTGGTTAAATTACAGTCTAAAGTGATCATAAATAAAACATGGTCTTGATTTTAAATCAAAATCATATCATCTGGAATTTATTTTCCCAATAAGCAAACATCCTGCTTCCCATTGGACTTTTTAATCTACTTGCTCATCCCAACAATCTACATAAAGGCAGAGCTGTTGTGTTCAATCATATTGGGCTTTGAATAAACCTAAATAAATGTTTTAAA
>NW_015152250.1:0-1203 GCF_000732505.1 Cyprinodon variegatus
AGGTGAGTTCAGGAGGTGAGTGTGGACAGGGAGTCAAAGCTGAGCAGCTTATAGTGACAGACTGATGCTCCTTCAGATCACCAACAGGGATATTAATGCTGGGACGCCAAGGAGAATCTAGAGGTTCACATCAGACAGACATTTTAAACCACTGATGTAACGAAGTACAACTACTTTGTTACTGTACTTAGGTAGATTTTTTATTTATCTGTACTTTACTTAAGTAGATTTAACCATGATACTTTATACTTTTACTCCAATATTATTTACATTCATTTCAATTCCACTACAATTTCTGATGATTTGTGTCATATTGTGTTTTTCATTTATTTGTTTAGTTTTGTTGGAAGTTTTAAAGTAATCAAATGGTAGATGGGGATTGGTTCACTCAACAACTGCAAGGCGGACAAGTAATATTGGACCCGCCTCCCCCAAGAAGAGCCCCATTCCATGGCAACATGTATCCAGCCCGGATAGTCAGCCAACAGAATTTTCCATCCTTGGCCTTATTTGAAAATGTATCCTCTTTAATTGGCTCAAAAAATGACTCCTGGAGATTCCAATGCCACTTTGTCTCCCATGAAGGCACAAGCTTCTAGCTTTCAAAAACTCACACTCAAATAAAAAAAAAAAAATATTTAGGTAAGTCGCTAAATGCTAAGTTTTTGCATGTGAAAGAAATAACTAAAAGCTTAGCTATCTTTTACAAAACTGCTAATATCGAGAAGTGAACATGATTAACAAGCATAAGAAGTCACTATATCAAACCACAGACAGACCTTTTTAGCTTCTTTAAAAAAAAAAAAAAGAACACACAACAAATCTAGCATTGTTTTCACTTTGTTACTGGAGAAGCAACATGCTATTTTCAGTGGGGGCGCTGCACAGATGCCTCTAGCAACAGCTGCCTGAGCTAATGGAGAAAGCAACTCTTTCAGGTTCCATTATTTCACATAAATCAAACATGTGCAAAGCTGTGATATGTACTGCCCTGGAATATAAAGAAAGATATAAAGGAATGTCATATATAATCCTGAATATGCATTTAATCCATACACCAAAATAACTTATTCAACTCCCTTTTTTATAACGTTTCTCGTTTGCCAGATTTTACTACAAATTCATGATGTTACGCTAGATAATAGTCCTGATCAACTTCTTTTATGGCTTGCTATACACTGCAAATAAAGTCAGACTAAGCAG
>NW_015152250.1:2281-3958 GCF_000732505.1 Cyprinodon variegatus
TATATGTTGAGTCAGATATTCTTAACAAAGAAAGAAACTGATAGATTAGTTAATTTACATATGTGAATTCTTCATTTGATTCTGTATAATCTTGTCCAATTTGTTTAAATTATGAGTTAAATGCGCTAAATCTTTTTCAAAGCACATCACTCATCTCCAGCAATATGTTGCTCTCACTGCAATTGCCACCGAAAGGACGGAACCTGTAACCAGAGAAGGGGAACTCCGCCCTCGAGGTTTGGTGTCCTTCAATTTTTACATTTTTGAATGATGCAAGATGTTCTCAGAGTTGTACAGTATTTCTAAATCATGAAGTTCATGATTAAACTGGAGTTAAAGATTACAGTAGAAAAGATCAGTTTCTGTTAGTCAGATTGATTTAGAAATCTGCTAATCTAACTTCAGATTAAATAAAACATGGCATATGTTTTGTTTAATTAAACACTTTAAGAGGCTCAATTTATCATCTTTCTTGCACTTGATATTTGACTTAGCAGATCAATCCAAAATTATAAGTCCCAAGTGAGAATTTTGACAAAAGGTAAAAACAAAACATGCATTATTCACAGCATGTTCATTAAAATAACATTATTGACGTATTCATGAAAAACAATGAAATGTTCCATATCGTAGATATCTTATATAAAGAGGAATGTTGGTTTTCTTAATTTGTTTTATTTACCTATGGAATGGTAAAAAAAATTATTCCTAAGTAAAGGCAAGTATGACATAAGTATCAAAGATTATCATAAACATGTGAAGTGAACAGCTAGAGATTTTTTTACATAGTTAAACATTCTTGCTATTTATCATTTGAATTTTTTTTTGTCGAGAAAATGTTAATATAAAATAAGTTGAAACTGATGTATTTTTCTTATTTGGTAGAGTTGTGTAAAGTAAAATTCTTACCTTGGACTTTTATCTGAAGAGCTTGCGAACAAGCTGTTGCCTTGTAGTTTCCATTCTCTATTCTGAAGTAGTATTCACCTGCTTGACTTGTCTTTATATCAGAGAACAAAGTGGTGCAGTTTTTCCTACTCAGGTCTCCAGTTATTTTTATCTGATCGCTATAAACTCCATCATTGATGTTAAAGATTCCTTTATCACTTTTAATCCATGCTCCAGAGGTGTTTTGTGCACTGTTGAATTCATACTTTCCTTTTACAGCTGTGAAGTTACATGGCACATGCAAGCAAGATCCACTCAGTGCTTCAACAGGCTTTGGTGTAGAAATGAAAACAATCGCTTTGTGTCCATTACATTTATTAGCATAAATACCTGTAAAAACATAAAAAAGACTGAAGTTGAAAACAATGTGGAGCAAAATCTGCTTTTATTGAAACTTCATGATCCATGAACTCCAGTTAAGCTGCAACACGTTGCATGAGGAGATTTTACACATTATTAAGACCTATTAATCGAGACCAGAGGGGATCATTCAGAGATGTCAAAAAGTATGATGTCTCTGAATGAAATAAGTGAACAAAGATCTCACCTGGAAGAGCAAAGACACTCAGTACCATGCTGACTGCAATTATGTCAATCATGTTCTTAAACAGAGCTGCCATCAGTATCTGATAGTCCTTTATCTCTTAGCCTAGAAACATAAAGATAACATCTCAGTTAAATAAAACTAAGGGGTAAGATTATGTATTTTTCACAAAAAAAATTAAATAT
>NW_015152250.1:8938-10522 GCF_000732505.1 Cyprinodon variegatus
ATTGCACGTTGGTAGTCAGGAATTCTTACTTCTCTTTTAATAGCCCTGCAAATAACTTGATTAAGAGAAACAGAACTACTGTGACAAAGATGACACGAATGCATGGCAACCACCATCATAACATGGGCAATAACATTGGCAGAGAAAAGTCCAGCAGAGGGAGCAAGAGACACACATGGGGATTCTGACGTCATATTTTGTTCTACTGATGAAAACGAGGCAATTCTCCTTGTATCATTCTAAAACGTTCAACTGCAGGCAAAGATGATGGAGAAATTAAAGAAAATGTATCTTAGAACCCTACTCAACATAGATTTTGTTCCTCTGATACTGCTTTCATGTAAGGGAGATAATTTTCCTTAACAAAAGCTTTTTCATTTAGGAAAACATAAGTGCTTTTGTTTTTTTTATGCAACGGTCTTAATTGGTGAAAAATATTTTATGTCCTTATTTGAAGAAGTAAGCAAACAAAAAATTGAATCTTTTCTTCACTAAGCATAGATATCCTCTGGTCTCCGTACGAACCTAGACACACTTTCTCCTGCTGTCCACTGTCCTTTAATGAGACAGATAAAGCTAGAGGCTGTGTTTGGAGTTCCATTATCCATGAGGGAGTTCCTCCTCTGGTTTATTGCCTGCTATTTGAACCTCCACATCTGTTTAAACATGTGGGTAAACAAATGAATTACAGTTCATGCAGAAATAAAAATAAAATATGACTTTTTATTTAAATTTCTTTACAAAGGAGCAAATTTAAGCAAAATAAAACAAAAAAATTAAAACAGAGGCAAAATCACAAAAATCAAAAATATAAGAGATAAGCAAATAAAAGATAGAAAGGTTGCAATGACATTATAAATAAAAATCGATGACCTGGAAGAAATTATAACACAATTTTTATCCTTTATGTGTAAATCGTAATTTTTTTTTCAGTCTTTATTTGAAAGAGCAATACTTGGGGTCTGTATTTCACCATCTTTTTACTATGCAGTTCTACTAGTTCTCCACCAGGTGACTTCATGGATCACGGTGGCCTAGAAAAGTTCAGCTGATGTGCAGCTGCAGTTCATCTAACCTCCTTACTGTAAGTGGAGCTGCTGTTAGTCCTTCGGTGCATGAGTGCAAATAAATTATGCTCACTCCAAGACCAATGTGATTCTAGCTTTTCTGATGATTTCCTTTAAAGGCGGTTAACAGAAAGATGAGGCCTTGTGAGACATTGAAATACTTAAGCCTATTGCTTGCTGGCTGAGTGCATTATCACAGTCAGTAATATCATCAGCTGCATGTATTTTTTCTTCTTTAGCACTCTTATAAATGATTCATTATTTGTAAGTTGTATCTATTAATTTAACCTTTAATTATCACATATATAGTTGAAAATATTCTGGGTGTAAACTTTTTCATAAAACCACTATATATGGCAGCCTATATATGTTTTTCTTGTCACTTTATATGACATAGGCTATAGCAGACAGATGCTAAGCTTTTTTTTTTTTTTTTGAGTTTTTAGGGCACTAGTGGCTCGTTTTTTCAACAGTAGGCTGACAGGTAAGGGGGTAGGAGAGAGGGGGAGAGACATGC
>NW_015152250.1:12023-13409 GCF_000732505.1 Cyprinodon variegatus
TTATCCTCATTTTTCACAGTTACTGTTTTTCCGGTGTCAAAACATTAGGTGGTAATGGGTAGCTGGGATTTAACCAGGAAACATGCTTTTAATGCCCTGATTTCTAAAAAGATGTGAATGAGGATTTATAAAAATGCATACATATATATTTAACTATAAATATATGATATAACTATAAATACATATTTTTATATATTACTGTTTCGATTTTAATGTTCAATGCCCATCCAGGTAGGATGTCATATTAATGTCGTGGATTTATATTCTATTCAATGTCCAGCCAGCTGGGAATTTATATTTTTGATACTTTAAGATGTTTATTGTTCTCCCCAGTAGGGGTGGGAAATATGTTATTTAATCAGATATTATTTCGGCTGTTATATATTGTTTATGCAAAATCCTACTGGCTGTGTGTTAGAACAATAAATAAAAGAGTGATTTGAGCTCTAATCATGGTCAAGCAGTTAATTCTGCACATACATGGAATAAATTAACCACAACTTCTGTTCAAAATATAAGAGTTTATTAACAAAAATCCCTCAGCTCCATGTCAAACATATTGTAGTTTAACACCCTTAAGTAAAACTAGTCAAACTCAACTAAACTAAACTACTATGTACAACGAGGAAGGTATGGTTGAAAACCGTATTAAAGTTTATAATGAATTTGGTGTTTTAAAACCAACGTTTATCTGGAAAAATTTGGAATCTGATCAAATTAGCCTTTCACTAATTTAGAAAAAGTGTAATGTTTTCAGACCAACTCATAATGCAAATCCATGAGGTGAATAAAACATTATTTGACCAAATAATGTTTTATTGAATTATTTGCTTATCTAGGAACCAATAACCTTTAGTTAATTATCCTTTACCCTCTTCTGAAATAGCTTGCAGTGAATAGACACGAGGATTCCACTAAATGACTCTTGGTCATACTTGGTAATCGAAATATAATGAGCATAAGAGGAAAACGTGAATGTGAATTTTGTATCAGTGTTTGAACCCTTAGTGAACTAAAGCTTGTCCAAGCTTCAACAACAGCTCAACACATGTTTCTGTATAGCATAGCGGAGCATGCAATCCATCCTGTTAGCTTTGTCTTTACTCATCAGTAACCACATGAAATGATCAACATCATCAATAGACATATTGTTTGTTCTGTCCCTAATTATGCCAGACCTGCAAACCTTTTTCTCCATTTCCATTTGGAAAGTTTGAGTTTCATCCAGCTGCAGCTCAGCAGTCAGGCCAGCAGCAATCAAGGATTTCTTTGTCTCAGCGGCTCACACCAGGGGTCCTTAGGGGGCCTTCTCTCCAGTCTGGCTATGTAAGTTCTGAAACTCAAGATAAATGTGTTACAAAAGGTCTGTTTTGCAGCAATCTGGTT
>NW_015152250.1:13583-22560 GCF_000732505.1 Cyprinodon variegatus
TTTGTCTGTCCTCACACAGAGGGGGGTGGTTGGTCACCTCTGTGACTTGCCATGTGACTGAAAAAGGGGGATGGGGGTGGGGGGGTATGGGGGTGATGCAGAGACCTTAGAACTAGTTGTGAGCCAAACTTGTATCCTCCTCTCTGGTCATCATGTCAAGATGAAATATGGACACTTCCCAATGTCCAAAAACCATGATCATGGCATATGACACAACATAACTGTATTTGTGTGTATAGATTAGTCATTACAATCCCTTTGAGCATAAATCTACTTGGTTTCAGAAGGATAGCTTCTTTGTGTGTGTTTGTGTGCAGGTGTGTGTGTGTGTGTGTATGTGTGAAGGTGTGTGTGTGTTTGTGTGCGCAGGGGCGTGTATGGGTGTGTGTGTGCGCCTTCCTGTGCCTGTATCTGTCTGTCTGTCGGTCATAGAAGAAAGATTTTCTACTGGATATTAATCGTTTACATTTCTTCCTCCTAACTAGATTACTGACACAGTGACACCACAGCCAAATCAGAGGTTGGGGAAGGACAGGAAATCTGTTGCAGAGATCTTGGGAGTACCCCCACCATAAAAAAACCTGACGCCAAAGAGCAGAAAGCCCTGGAGAACCCAGTGGCAAAGTGGATTGGGCGTTCTGGCCTGCCTGCAAGGACCATTGAGGATGAAGATTTTGTGGATATAATGAAACAAGCCGACAAAAGGTTCAATGTGTGCAGTGTGATATGTGTTAAAAAGAGAATCAGTGTGTGATGTTCTATTCTGCACAGTGTTATATAAATAAAATACAGAAAAACAGAAGCTGTGTGAAGAATTTTTATTCTGTACAGTGTAATATATATATATATATATTTTTTTTTTAAAGCAGTGTGTGGAGAAGTTCTATTATTTACAATGTTGACAAAAATGACAAAAATTTGACTAAGACTAAAATTGATTTTTGTCATTGTAACTAAGACTAAATTGAAAAAACACTGCCACAGAATGCAGTTCCTTGTTTCTGGAAGTTAACTAAACTTCCTTTTTCAGAGTTTAGCAACGTTTGTTTCCAACATAATCTGTGTGGTAAAGATTGTCTACATATGCCTGCTATTAACATGACATGCAATGTAAGAAAAAAAAAAATGTCCACAGCCTCCTTCCTATTTCTACAAGCACATGTCATAACACCACAGGAGCAGCATATCGATACTTCTATAAAACTACAAGAGTTAAACTATTGTATGAACATATTATGAGGGGTTTCTTTCTACTGCCCTTTTATTACATTTTAGACATGTAGATTAAAGGAAATTGAGAATTTTTTTACAAATACATGTTTCCTTTATTAAAATATCAGATAAAATGTTCAGAGATTGTGTAGAATTCCACAGAAACCCAACATTATTTATTTAATTGCTTCATATAAAGAGGGGTTTGTAAACTGTTTTAATAATGATTTTGAACACAATCTATGCTTGGCTGAATCCCAGGTTCTCTGAGCTCCTCACATCGCAGCTTTTTTAAATCTTTCAGCCCATTTGGTTTATATGATTGATCTTTAGTATTTCTACAGCTTAGGTGGCAATAAGGTTTATGTTGAGTTTATAAGATGGAGCTCAACTTCCTTGTGTATGTGGTTTAGTCCTTATTCATTTATACATTTCTATAAGTGGCAAACAATTTTTCATGTAGGAACAGGTTTGGTTCAGATAGTTTTTTCACCCAAAAGAGTGAAATTGAAGTTGATTTGTCTGAAAAAGAAAAAAAGAAATCTGTGCGTGCGTTTTGAGGAGGGCATATTTTTGTGCGTGTGTCCTATCTGGCAATGTGGAAATATGAGTTGTTGTCCTAATGCCAGAAAGAGCCCAACATTATCACTTTCGCCAAAGTGCTCTCCTTGATTTATATATGTAAATACTTTTATCAGGGTTTATGTAGGGAATAATTAATGTTATGTAGACACTACAAAAAATGGGAGAAAAGTTGAAAAAAGATAAAAGAAAAGAGAGATATTGACAAAACAGCAGTCTGCTTCATCGCTGCAAAGAGAGATATAAAAAAACAGCACAACCAACTGATATAGAACTACAGATGCAACATACATTATTAATTTATACGGAACGCATAAAGTGGTACCTAAAGATAAAAATTGGCTAGCAGCTAAGTAACCGGGTTCAAGCACCTGTAGGTGTTTTCTGAGACATCTATTTAAAAAAATAAAAACCTCTTATAGTAGCCAGGTGTTGAGATTTTGAAGCTGTATCCAGCTCATTCAGGAGATAATGAAGAGCATCAATAAAACATTGCTTCACCACAGCTGAAAAAAGTGGAAAATGTCTCAGCTCCTATTAATTTAATCATTTTATCATCATTCTTTGTTCATATGAAAATCTGTTACCACATCATAACTAATTTTCAGTAAACTTGTTGAATTTTTATTCTTAGCAATTTCTGTTTATGCTAAAGCTGTTCTACCAACAAGCACATGCACAGAAATGTACAGCAGCAGATATATGCAATGCAATGCAGAAAAAAATATTTTTTTTAAAAGAAAAATATATGGTTAGATTAATTTATTTTATATAAATATTTTGACATAATCATTTGACATTTTTAATCTTATAGTTTAAAGATCAAACTGAATTAATAAATGAATGGCAGACAAAAAGAGGCTCATATTTTGTAAACTTTAATTATCAATACATTTAATAGTAACCGAATAATACTGTGCTGTAAAAAAAACTTTTAACACTTCTGCTCCGAATTAAAAGAAAATAAAGCATGCATTATATGCTACAAAATATAACATTTTACAAAGGAGGCAAAGCTTTGTAGGTCGCATGATTGTTTAGATAGCATTGGGCTAATAATATCCAAATTATAATAACATACATATAACATACATATCCTCACTGTCATATACCCCAAAACATAGCTTTCACTATCAGGTGATTCAGGTTAACAACTGGGCTAATAAATTAATATAAAATGAAATTAACGGATAAATAACATTTTCCATTTCATCCATCATTTTTGTATGTGTCTATATGATAGAGCCGTGATCTTAAATTAAAATGGTTAAAGATTCCCATTAGTGCCTTTTCTCCCAACAAGGGTGGTCGTCAGTCTATCGCAGGGCAACTCAGAGACACACAACCATGCACACACACACTCACACCTAAGGCCAATTTAGAGAGGCCAGTCAACCCAACAGTCAGGTTTCTAGAATGTGGGAGGAAGTCGGAGAACCCAGAGAGAACCCACATATCCAGGGGGAGAACCTGCTACCCAAAGATTTTACCTAAATAGATATATTGATCCACAACAATTCAATAGATAAACCCCTAATGTTATCATGGTTACAACTCTATGTCAATGTCAATGCCGTTTTGAGATGTATTAGTTTGACTGAATATGTGTTTTTGATATTTCTAAAAAAAAAATCCTTGTCAACACTGGAAAAATAATCTAGAAAAGAGTAAAAATTTCTTAAATTAAGTGTATTTACCCTTAATTTGACTAGGTAAATGAAATGATTTGCCAATAGAATTAGTATTTTTACTCTTAGAATAAGGTGTTTAGATAAAATGCACTTGAAATAAGACAATGTAATTGTGCTTTCTTATTTTAAATGTAAATTGTCTTGTTCCATTGGCAAAATGTGTCTTTAACCTTCTCAATTTAAGAACAAATGCACTTATTTTAAGAACAAATGACTTATATAGATTTAGATTTTTTCCAGTAAAAATGTTAATGTCAAACAAAATGACATTCTTCACATGTAAAATAAACATTCTGGATTTCTTGAAATGATTCATTCATATTCCTATTGTTCCTGGTCATTATTTTTATAATTTTGACTATGAATGACATGTATGTCAGATATCATAAACACATATTCAGTCAAGCTGATAAAGGTCAAAATGGCCACTTAAAATATCTAAACATTTCTAGGTATATAGAACTTAATCCTTACATGTACAGTTTAGGTTTTTACTTTCTGAAATTCAGTTTATGCTGGCAAAAACGTGATTTAGAACATCTTTTATTAGAGTTCAGTTTTTCGTGATATACAAATGGAACAACACAGAGGAGAGTGCTTTTAATAAATGCTCTGTCTTTTAAACAATTTTAAAAATTCTTTTTCAAAATTCTGCATTAACATCTCTAGTTCCAGTGGGTTGAAATAGACACTCCCTGTTGCCTGTTGTCATGGTGACTCGTCAAATCGGTGCTTCACTGATATTGGCTTTTAATACTTGTTACACGCATGTTTAACTCTGAGTGGACCTACTTAGAGTTGATTAAACTAATTCATAGCAGCCGTTGTGAAACCCAAAACTAAGACTTCCCGGGCTTATGCTAGATTAATTAGAGTTGAGGATTTTAATCTGAGTTTGTTAAACCTGCTTAACAAACACCTGGTGTCGGTGAGACTTAACAAAAAGCCTCCCTCTTCTCTGTTATATTTTCTGAGCCGATTCTATATATGCAGCTATGGGTTGTTAAAAGTTGTACCTATATAAGTCTTGACCAAATAACGCAATTTTCTGGGACACTGCACGAAAAGTTTATTCCAAGACTATTGCCTCATTTACACTAGCCCTCTGAAATGATCTGTGCCGAGTTCAGACCGCGTTTGGATCAGGTAACCATGCTAAGCTTGGTTGTTACAACCATCTACACATCATAGCACAGCATAGCACAGCTCTCAAGACGGTAATTACACAAAAAAACAAAAATGGCGGCGCCCTTGACATTCAGGAACTTGTGTGCCCAGATAGAGTCCTCTGCCAAATGTGCAATGAGAGCATCAATCTGGGCATCATTCCAGGTCACACCACGCTCTTTCAATGTAATTTATCATTAATAGGTTGAGAATAAGTTTGTGTTGGGAACAGGTGAAGAGATCTATGAATTGTACAGCCGGACAGACATGAGTCAGCTGACTGTAAATAGGAGTTGAGTCTGCTCTTGTGCTCCTGGATATAAGAGAACCGAGCCAAAACTAATGCTAGATTTAGCACGGTTCGGTTGTGTCTGGCACGGTCCCGTTCAATTGCCTTCCATTTACATTTAACAGTTATCTTGTTCACCCTGCTACAACCGTTCTCGGCAGAGTTTCAAAAGGGTAGTGTAAATGGGAAGATTTTCAGACTCCAAACAATGAGAACATTCAAAACAAGGCTGCCAGAAAAAAATGACGTCTTCTTGCTACTGTACATGTGTCTAACAAGCTTTAACCAGCCACTGACTGTGGTCCAAAGCTTAAAACGTGATGTCTAAAAAAGGAAACACATTTTACAGACAACGTGGGCTTTTACAGACAACCCAACATTATGCAAGGGTCTGGTTAAAGGAGGAAGTGTGGTAACAAGACAGCTTTTCTTTTTTTTTCTTCAACCGGAGCTTGCAAGCTCCAGTTCGATGATGTGCTATTTATCAAACTGATGCATATAAAAAGGACTTTTCTTAATTTGAGCATTTGACATATTATATAGGACAATGGATATTTTTATCCTACTTTGACTCAGATTTTTTGGGGGATAGGTTTAAGTATGATTTCTGTGAAGTTTTTTTACATTCACTTGAGCATAAAGATCCTCTGGTCTATCGTGAGTTCGTGTTGAGCTGTTTCCTGCGTTTGATGCTTTGACTTGTGCATAAACCGTTTCCTGTTCCCCACAGTCTTGCAGTGAGACAGTAGAAGCTTCTGGTTCCTTCTTACAGAAGTTTACCTGCCCATAATGGATTTCTTCTTCTGGTATATCAGCTGCCTTTTCAACATCAGCCTCTTCACCTGTTTGATTCTGGAAAAAAAAAAATATTGATGTTATTAAACACCTTTAAATGAGAACTTGCAGCAGTATTGCTTTGAACAGAAGACTAAAAGTTCCCCACCTGAGTCTGTTTTGGATTTGAACGTTTGGACTTAAAGCACCTGGAAGACATTAGAGACAAGTGTTTTAGAGGAAAGTATAAAGACGCAGACTGAAAGTCTGAAAAATCAAGTCTGGTCTAAATATGCATTTTAGTATAAACATTATTAAAACTAGATTTGGTTAAAAGTTGGTGGAATTTGCTGAAGAAACTAAAAAAAAATTTTTATGTTAATAACTTTTTTATTTTTTTATTTTAGAAATAAAACATGATCATAGAAATTTTTTTTGAGTCTTCCCCATCTTGTTTTCTATGAATTGACAGACATTTGATACGTTTTCCCCATAATCAGAATATATTCATATTTCATATTTCACCTTAGAAATATCTGTCAAAACAGATTTTTCTTGTTTGGTTTAAAGTAAGAGCCTTTTAAAATTTAAAAGTTATCAAATAGTTAGAGAAAGACATGTTGCTTAAGAACAGTGTTCAGTAGCAATAGGTAATAAGAGAATTTCATCTGTTTATATTGTTATGGATCTGATTAAACAGCATTAGTTGCCTATACTTACCAAATCATTATCATCAATAAGATGAGCACAATGACAATAATACCTGCAAGAAGCAGAGTCAAAAATAGAGGGTTTCCTGTGCCAAAAGAAAGAAAATACAAGTGGGTTTTGAAAATTGCAAATACATAGAGCTGATATATATAACCACTGAAACCAATGAGGTTCAAGTTATTTAAATAAAGCAAACAAAGGAAATAATAAGTAATATACATATCCTGAATATTTTCAGAAAAAATACCTTTAATATCTAGGATGATCACTGCTGATCTCTGAGTCCCCAGATCATTTCTAGCCTCACAGTAATACTCTCCTCCCTCAGTAACATTGAAGCTGTAAACCTGCCCCACAGATACATTAATGGCTCCATGTTTGCTGTTCCTGAACCAGGTGAAGCTGGCAGGAGGCTTGGCTCTGCTGGAGCAGCTCAGCTCCACCCAGCTACCTGCTGACACCAAACCTGATGGACTGATGGATGCTGAGGTGTCTTTAGGAGCATCTGAGGAAAATGGGACACACATTAACTTTATTGATCAGAAACAGCTGAACCATGACGTGCTGACAGGATCACTAACATGAAACACTGAGAGTCACTTCTGTCTCTGCTGTCTTGTTTCCTCCATTCACAGGATATCTGGCAGAACAGCTGATGTTGTATCCATCATGTGTGTCTGACAGACTGATGGTCTTTTGGATTTTAGTTGTAAAAGTTCCATCTGTGTTTTTCTCTGTTTGTCTCTCAGAGTCTTGTTGGAGATTCCAGGTGAGTTCAGGAGGTGAGTGTGGACAGGGAGTCACAGCTGAGCAGCTTATATTGACAGACTGATGCTCCTTCAGATCACCAACAGGGATATTAATGCTGGGACTCCAAGGAGAATCTATCCATAGACAATTGAAACAACAGTCCATGTTTAAAAATAATTATTATTATCTCATACAGTTTATACCCAGGCACTGAAGGTGCTTTCTTCATAAAGTGTTTAGAATGTAACAATCAAATCAGTAAATTTGACATGGCAAAATTAATTACTAGATGGTCATTGGGGTCTGGAACATTTAACTTACACCTTTAACTATAAGATAAAACAATATATCACACTGTTTATTGGTGAAAAGCAGAAAAAATCTGGACATCTTAAAATATGAAGCAAGAAGCTAACTTTTAAAGAGAACTATAACATCTATTATATAATATAATATGAAGCACAAGTTTGTATCTCTGTCAGAAATACAACATTGGTTCATTAACTTTAATGATTAAGTATCTTTACAATGAGTCAATATATCCCAATTTATTCCTGCTTAGAAGTAAATCATCGTTTTTTTTACCAAAGTTGAAAAATTTAGGTTCCGCTAGATTCAGTTGGTTAAAGGCCACAGTGACTATATGTTGCTTTGGACCTAAATAATTTGGGTCTAAAATATCTAAATTTTATGTCAGATGACTTTGATCTTAAAAACCTGGAAAAATTTCACAAGATATCTTGTCAAAGTAAGACTGAAAACCTTTAGTTTTAACAGCTTAGATTGCATCAACGGCATCTTTATTGACGTCATTAAAATTACTCAACGAACTGAAGCTGATCAAAATTGCTGCTCAGGTTTGTTTCTTAAATTTCTGCTCTGGCCTTGTGTTTGTTAAACAGTTTTTAAAAATATGTTATAAAATACATTTCCGGTTGCTGCTGTGTTCTGAATTAAATTTGATCCCTCATGTTTGCATAGAAGAAGTTTTAATTTCTGTGCTATTAAGCTCTAGAATAAACATAAATAATCTGTTAATTCCTTTAAGTTTTATACAGAAGCTTTTGTTCAAAGACTAATTCATATGTTTCTGTTTAAAATCAAACTTGACTTTTAACTTTTAATTCAACTTGCCACCAGCCACCACTTTTGGAAGGCTACTGTTATCTGATGCCTTTGTTCTTATGCATAAATTCACTGTTCTTTTGTTTAAATCATTCTGGGTTGTATTTTGTATGAATTATTTTAAGGTTATTGCCTTTTTAACTTGCTTTTAAAAACTGAAGTAACTAAAAGAGCTGGGGGAAGGTCTGGCACAACAATAAAAACAAAGTTGCGCAAGGTAATGTAGCTGTCTAGGATAAAAGTGTTTAATTTTATTCTTAATCTAACGCTGCTTTAAAGAAAACAACTTACCTTTAACTTTTACTTGAAGAGGATCAGCACAAGCTGTAGCCCTGTCACCGCTGATTTCAATTCTGAAGAAGTATGTGCCTTCATTACTTGTGTTAACATTAGAAAACAGAGTGGTGCAGTTTTTCTGACTTAGGTTTCCAATAATTTCTATTGGATATTTGTTAACTCCATTGTAAGTGTCGAAGATATTCTTAGGACTTTTAATCCACACTCCAGAAGTTACTTCATTGATTTTAAAGGAATTCTCTCCTTTAAAGCTGCAAGGGACTTGCAAACAAGATCCACTCAGTGCCTCATTCAGGGCGGGTGTAATAATAGAGATGCCTGGTGACGCGCCACCACAATCTGCCAAAACACCTGTAAAAACAAACTAATGATGGAAATA
>NW_015152250.1:22805-24559 GCF_000732505.1 Cyprinodon variegatus
AAATATGTTTTAAATCTGGTGATTGATGAGCTTCAGTCAGCCACCCGTGCTCTAATAACTATATTCTCTGTTTAAAAGCAGCTGTAATGTAAAAGTGGGATGTTGCCGTTATACTTCCTTCTTGTGTGAAAGAGGATGTCATAGAATCTTCTTCTCAACTATGTGTGTATTACCAAACAGTTTGTGCAATTGTCTGCTTAAAGACCAGGTGAGTATTTGTGTGTTTACTTTGCAGAACAACTTTTGGATTTTGAAAGTTCAGATATAAAAAAACTTCATATAGAAAAATCAGTATAATGTTATAGTTTTCCTTAGCAGAAAAATGTGATGTTGTACGTCCCAGTAGAAAAAAAAAAGAAAATAAAAAAAACGGAAGCAACGGTTCAAACATAATTATAGGAAAAATTAGAAGAACTTCCTTTGGTTACCTTAGTTACTCTGTTTGTTTTCAGACCCTATTATAGAACTGCAATAATCCTAAATTCACGTATCTGCACTATAGGCCTACAGTATCTTTACTCAGGATCATCAGATATGCAAATATATGATTTCCACTGAGTAACACCACATGCAAGTCCTTTATTTTAAAAAACTAGTTCAGATTTTGCATCATAATATAACATTTTTCTAATGGTGTAAATGCTCAATTTCATATCTATTGTTATGAGAAGTTACTGTTCCAGGATATATTGGATTTAACAGACTCAGTCAGTGATGCTACCAAACAACATGGATGGACATTGGACCTGACTTTACCACCATGGATTATCTGTTCTTATTCTAGATATTGGCAATGCTGTCTTAAGCGCAACATTAAATATGACATTTCACACTCTTGGTTAAACTATGGCCTTTTTGCAAAGTTAGGTAAACATTTATTTGTCTAGTCTGGTTTACCATGTACAACTAATAACTGCTAAAAAATGACAGATGAAAATCCAAGAAGTTATTAAATCTTTTAATCAAGTTTGATGGGCATTAGGTCGAGAGTTAAATTAATCTAAGAGGAGGAGAGAGCAGAAACAAAGCCATAAGTGCACACAGCCCAGTGGGTATGACACTGAGGCTTTTCAGTTTTCTAGACTAGTTTCGCAGCTCGTTTGTATGAGGATGAGTAATGCAATGAAGCTTAGACATATTTTTCTAAATGTAATGCCTATTGTTTGTCCTGACCTTTTTAAGCTAACAACATACTTATCCCCTCAATTTCCCTCTTTGTATAGTAAGGATTTTATGCATCCAATGGTGTAAATATCGATAAACAGCGACAGCATTTGCTTACGGGCCCTCAACTTCTTAGGGGCCCCATCACTGTCTCCTGGTTGGCCCCCTACTCAGTTGTAGACTTGGATATCTCTTTGCACATGCATTCCTCTTAAACCCACATGATACTGAAGTCACTGACCGCACCTGGACCGTATTTATACCGCAACACATGCCAAATTTCAACATGATAGTGAGCCGTTTAAACACAACACCAATAGCAAAGCAGACAGTAGTACTTTTAATTACCTTTTTAATAACTGCGTACAGTTAATTAGATGGTTGGTAAAAAGACACACTTATATAATATGTGTCAAACCGCAATAAAGATCTTAAAACAACGATGTATTTGAGTATTTTATTTTTTCCACTACAAATTAGAATTATGGGTAACTGGGGGGGTGTTACCGGTTCGATAAGCATCTCCCTGAAATGAGTTTTTGGAACTTGGGATGTCTGTAACATCTGGTGGTGCGCTGCCACCAATGGTT
>NW_015152250.1:25693-27131 GCF_000732505.1 Cyprinodon variegatus
AAAGTCGCCATAAAAATAAGTAGTAAAGTAAAGTAAAAATATCAGAAAAATCTACTTGAGTACAGTAACGAAGTATTTGTACTTTGTTACTTCCCATCTCTGCTTTATTCTGTTAACAAGAATTTAATATTCTTCAGAAATTCTGTTTATCTAAAACCTATACAACTTAGTAATCCACCAAACATTGTCATTAATTAAATGTATAAAAAATATAAATGCAGAAACAAATAACAAAAATGAATAAAAAAATAAGTCCTTTCTTTTGCACATTATATCTATAAATGACCTGATTAGGATTCTTTAAGCTTTTTGGCCACAGCAGATAATAAGGAGCCTCTTAACTCGAACAATTAAACAGAGAATAGATGAATTAAAAGATATCAGAAATCATCCTGCTGTATGATGCCCTCTGGCCTCCTTGTGGCTCCTCATGTCTTGGTCTCCATCACAGTGTTGACATAGATTTGGTTTTCTGTTTCCTTTGGACATAAAATGGAAAAAAGGATTTAGCTTCTTTTCATCAAATCTACCTAAGCTCAATCTTTTAAAAGAGAAAGAAAAAATATATATATTTAAAAATGGTGAGACTGATGATTACTTTGATTTAAATCTCACAGTTACTCTATAACATTTATTCATAATTTGAAGAGTTGGGACTCTGTAGCTCAGTGAGGAAGGATACTCTTCTAACAATTTGTAAGTTGTAAGTTAGATTCCAGCGTCGTTCCACCTTATGTTAAAGTATCTTCTAATAAAGCTGTCCTGATTCTTAATCTTTGAGCATTCCGTAAAAATTCAAAAAAATATCCACTGGACTTGGTTTCCAAGATTTGAAGACGTTTCTCACTGCGGATCCAGACATTTGAATTGAGAAAGCTTCCTGGAGAGGTCTTCAAATCTTGGAAACCAAGTCCAGTGGATTTTTTTTTGAATTTTTACGGAATGACTATGACCTGGATGACTGGGAACCTTCATCAGCAAATCTTTGAGTAGGACTCCAAACCCAAAGTTACTTACCGGTAATGATACTGTTAATCAGTTTATGGATGTGTGTGAGTGCATATGATTTACTGTAGTTTTTCAATTAAGCTAGAAGTCAGTAAATGTTCTACTGTATGAATACTGATCATAGATTATGGGAAATTCTGAACTTCACTTTATCAGTTCACTTTAGGTTTCCAATTGAACAGTTTCAATCTATCTTAACTTAAAACAAACTTAAACAGAAAACTCAACCTTTAAAAAAATGTAAATATCTTTATCAGTGTTTTAGATTTTTCTAGAGCAGTTTTATCTCTAAGAATCTGACAGAATTGGGTTGGAAACAATTTGAGCTGTTAGCTTACCTTCTTTGGTTTGTTGAAGAATCTGAACCAGCTAAAAGACAAATATTAATTTAAAAACCAAACTATAACTGAATCGGTAAAGTATCTATACT
>NW_015152250.1:28107-31553 GCF_000732505.1 Cyprinodon variegatus
CAGATCACCAACAGAGATATTAATGCTGGGACTCCACGGAGAATCTAGCCATAGATGTTTTGAACACCAGTGCACATTAAAATTGTTAATTTTTTCATGCAATTACACTGAACTGTTAAAAATGTGACATTCAAATCAGTAAAGATGACATGAGACAAAAATGTACAAGACAGTTGACACAAAGTGGTCTAAAACCTGTGGAAATGCTTTCATCTTACCAAAATAAAAAAGAAAATATATCCCATTTTGTTCTCAGTTGATTTTGTATCTCTGTTTTACCACACAGTCCTGGCCTTTTACATTCATTGAGTAAGCATCTTTACAATGTGTTTTATATTTCCAAATTTGTTCCGGTTCAGAAAAAAAATAATACCTTTTTTCACCAAATGTCCAAAGATTGAGAAGAAGCAGCAACTAGACTCAACTGGCTTACAAACACAGTGAGCACATTTTGTTTTCGACCCAGATCTACATTTTTTTATGACATAAATTTTATCTTAAAAAGATTAACAAAATAAAAGTATTTTTTTAAAGAGGACACTGAAAATATGCATACCTGTAGTTTAAGCAGCTTAGATTGCACCAATAGCGCTTTTATTGGTTTCTTTAAAATTATACATCCAAACTGCTTGTGACATTTACCAGGATCAAGATTCCAAACCTTTTCTTAAATTTCTGCACTGGTTTGTGTTTGTCAAACAGTATTTTTTTTTTATTCTATATAACGCAGCAAATTATTCATTATGTAATAACATTTTGTTTGCTCATTAGTTCTGAATTACATTGATCCCTCATGTTTGTAGAGTTTTTAGGAAAAACTCCCTAAAAAACAAATAAATATGTTAATTCCTCTAAGACAGGACTGAAAATATAATTTTATACAGCAGCTTTTGATGAAAGACTTCTTATGCATAATTTCACTGTTTTGTGTAAAACATTCTGAACTATATTGTGTAGGAATAACTTTAACTTAATTTTAACTAAAAGAGCTGGGGGAAGGTCTGGCACAAGTTACATGCGTGTAGGTTTGCATAGGGACCATAGGGACATGTCTCTACCAAAATTTTGGATCAATCTACTTGCCCCTACCAATATTTCAATGTGAATCGCATATTTATAATTTACAATACAGCATTTTTGCAGCAGTCGCTTATTTTCCTTGTGCAGCTCCTCTGCCGGGCAGCTGCTGCTACCACCGCTCTGTCAGTGTGCCTGCGGTCTTTCCTGTCCCTTTAAGTCAGTAAATGCTCTGTTCCATTCAAATAGTTTTTTTTCTGCCTTATGTTCCACCTTCTCTCTTCAGTCTGTTTGTGTGTGTGTGTCCTTGAAGCGCAGAGTTTATTCACGCTAGAATAGCACGGTTACTACAATTAATATTAGGCTGTGACAATAGTCCCAGTTAAAAAGCTAAATATCTATGCTAAAACAGGAGAAACCTGCTGATAGCAGTTCTGTAAAGAAGCTGGGGAGTGTTTTTATTTTTGGAACCAATGTTAGCATCTGAAAATAATTAATTCTGAAGTATATTACATTTTATCAACAAAAAACTTTTTTTCTTTTATACAGCTAAAAATCTGTGTCAGGTATGAGTTCTACAGACTGCTTGGAAAATGGACAAGCAAAGACAAAGCTATCAAAAAATCAGATTCTTAGCCACAGCCGACTAAAAAAAAAAAAAATGTGTGTTTACCTTTTACCACTATTTCTTTGTTACTGTTTTCATTTTTTTTGTTAGTAATCCAGTTTGTGTGGAGAGAGAGAAAGACGAGGAGTCCTCGTTGGTCCTCTCACACACCTGCGGCTGGTTGACTAATCACTGAGGACTATTTGAGCCATGGACTGTCACTACCTCTACGCCAGAGTGTTTGCCAGTTTTAGCCAAGCTGAGTTTTGCTGAGTCTAACTTAGTCTTTGTTTTTCGCTGAGCCTAACCTAGTTTTTTGTCTTTGCCTTTTTGGCAGGAAGCCTTGCTGCAAGCTGGATGTTTGGCCTTCTCCCCCTGAAGGGATTGTTTGAGTCTCACACTGAGCAGGAGATAACCTCCACAAGTTCCGATCAAGTCCTGGATTCCCAAGTGACAGTCCGCTCAATAGCTGCTCTGGGTCTAACCAAGTCTATAACTGTCCGCCCTCAAACAAGTCTCAACCTCTGGAAAAACACACACCGATTGGATTCTGGGAGGAAAGTTTTCTCCACTAACGTGAGTCCCATTTTCTCTGTCTCTCCAAGTCATCATTCAAAGTTCCCATGGATCCTGAACTAACCACTGATACTTCCCTTCCCTCTTCCAGTTCCAGTTCACCAGTTCACTTTGTTTCCTGAATCCAACCCCGCTGGTTTCATCAATAAACCTGTTCAAACTTTTACTCTGGTTCTCTGAGTGGTTTACTGCATGTGTGTCAGATCTCTTAAGAAAATCATGACATTTTTAAGACTCTTTGATGTAGTTCAGGTATAAATAGCAGGTATTATTTCTTTTATTATAGTATAACAACACGTAATTGTTACCCAAGTAACAATTATAGTATAACAACACATAATGATTAGATGAAATAGAATACACTGAATACAGTATTTACAGTCCAGCTTCAATGTGTGAAAATCAAGTTATGTTCAAATTAATTTTCATGCATTGGATGCTGTTATTTACACTTCAGATGTATTACGTAAGAAATGTGTTTGAAATGTTACATTAAAATAAATGAAATGGGCTACACAGAGTAATCACAGCCCAGATGTCCAACTTCTATATTGAAGTTAATATCTTAAATGTTCAGTGCCTATACCTCTTCTAGTTTCCGTGCACAGGCAAATACAAAAAATATATTTGCAGTCCATTGAATGTATTATTTTTCTTTATTTTTATGATACAGAGAGAGCATATTAGACAAAAAATAAGAGCAGGTTTTATCTCTGTTTACTTCTGCACCATTCTATATCTTCAAAAGAAAATACAGGATAAATCCACATAAAACAGACATATTTAGACTATATTTTAATAAATAGGCGCATATTTACCTTCTGTCTTAGTTGCTAGTAAGTTCAAATGCAAACCTTTCAAAGTGTATAAGTTCCCAATTCCAAATTCGTCAGAGCCAGTGATGCTTCAAACATTGATAAAAAGCAGCTATTGTGTGTAGTTCTTATAAAATTTGTATAAATGTAGAAAGAAATGCTGCTTTTCTCTTTAAACGATATGCGCCCTGATGCTCACGTCAAGCATTAAAAAAACAACATTAATATTGTGTAGGACCAATTACATCAGACCAATGAAACTTAAAGCTACAGTGTGTAATTTTCAGCGACATCTAGCGGTCAGACTGCAGACCGCAGCAACATGAACATCTCCCCCCCACCGCTTCTCCCCCCCAACAGTACGGCGAGCGTTACGGGACAAAATTTCTTCCACGACGTCCACATCACCTACCTTCTCAAGTGATGAGGTT
>NW_015152250.1:34662-42665 GCF_000732505.1 Cyprinodon variegatus
CCCAACGCACATCAATGTATTTGACTGCTGGACATGTCTCTAAATTGGAGCTAACATATAAAGGCGTATCGCCAGCGTTTTGGTATAAAAAGAGGTTCACAGGAGGAAATCGTTAGTTCTCCAGACTTCATCCCCATCATAGGGTGAGCGAGAAGGTGACGGCCATGACCAACAAACATCCTAGCAGACATGATGCTGAATCTGCTGCAACTGCAAACCTTCTGTCTTTCTTTTTATTTTTATTCATTCTTTTTTTGGCAGGCAGGAAACAGCAGCTAGCTTAATACCGCGATCAGAGACATCTTTTTATGCAGGCTGGGCACCTCCTGTTGCATTGCTGCCCCCTCAGGACACTGGCTTGTGACATTTCATAGGCATTACGCTGCCATGTGTTATGCATAAGTTAGGCTGTCATTGGACATACACACTGGAATCGTTATGAATACTCTATGTAAATGCCCAAAATTGAAAAAAATAAAATAAAATACAAAGAACGTTCAGAGTATGACAGGGTTTTAGAAGATTCTGGGAAGTCAGGCATACGCTGGCTAAATAGTCAAGGTGTGGCAGGGGCTTCAGTTTTGTTCTCAGAACAATTTACAGAACTGCAATAATACCTTATTTACCATTTATGTGCATCTTTATTTGTAATTCTAGATCGACAAATCTATGATTTCCACGAAATCACACCACATTTAAATAGTTGATAAAAAAAATTGGGCTGCTTTCTATCATGATATAACAAGATTTTAATGATGGAAATTTTTATTTTGTTGGTTGCTGGAGCATGTTTTTTTCCCACTAGGAGGAGCCATTAGAATGTGGTCTGTTGGAGGGCAGTTTCTGCACACCTGTGAGTAATCGGCTTCATTAATTGTAGCTAATAAAGGTACCATTGTATTTTAACCCATGGTCTTTTGTGTTCATTTTACACAGTGAACGATTTATCCCTCAGGCTGGATTCACTCTTATTTCAGTATCATTTAAAGAACAGAGACAGATTTATTTGGTTGGTGGTTAATCACTTTTCTGATAGCCTAAATTACTAAACTGGTGAAAGACAACTGGATTTTAAACGGCCGGATTCAGGAGTCAGACCTTTTAGGTAAGAGGCTAAAATCCTGTTCAGTTATAATCATTTAATTGATAATAAATAATTGGTTTTACACTTGATTTGAATTACCTATTAATTAAGTATAACCTCCAGTTCCACTTATTTAATATATTCATAATCTTCTGGTAAGCTTTCACAACACTTGCTTCATAGTTTTAGATAAAAGATGCCCTTACTGTTTCAAAAAATTTATCATTGCCCAAAAATAAAAAAAGATGAGAAATACATTTTGTATTTTTTTTCAAGGTAAAATAACTCTTCAAAATTAAGAGGGTCTATATTCACAAGCATAGCAAAGTATTGAAGCAGCATAAGATGAAGGATGTGATGAACATTGTAATAAATATATAAAACGAGAATGGTGAGTTGACAGTATTGATAATATCTAGATAATCTAGATAGTATTGATAATATAGCGGCACGTTATACCAAACTATGTAGGAGCATTATTATAATGTGCTGTTAGATGGATGGCAACAGCATGCTGTCATGAAATGATTGTCTGTTATATTTTATATATCCAGTAAAGACTGAGAAATAGAGAAGGTATTGCTTGTTATAGAACTATTTCAAAGGTATAAAATGACTAAAAATTAACTTAAGCATTTATTTCTAAATTAACTGGTTTGATAAAGAGTAGGTGTTTTAACTGTGCTATGAGTTTTATAGTTTTACAGTGTTTTAGTAAGTTTCTCAAAGCATTTAAGACATTCAGTTTTAAATGTTTTATGAAGATGAAAGAACACCGAAGCATCTAAATCACTTTGCTTATGCTTCTGAGCCCCTTCACCGTGTGATTCGAGTAATAGGAAGGAAAGAAAAGGCATTTTTGGAGCCGGGGTTCTGACTTTCCTTACTACCCCTCCAGAACATGTGTGGAAAATATGTAAAACAGCAGATTTGAGTCTGACAAGCTAGCGGTCCATCAAACCGCTGGCTACAGCCTGAAGTTGCTACGAGTGCTTTTAAAATATATACAATAATATACATTGGATATACTGATACATCACAACCATACCAACCATTACAGAGGAAACTAGAACTGCTGGGCACTTTTTCGTAAAATCTGAATTTAGAAATTCCAGGATAAGAGATAAAGCCAGACTCAACCTAAAGTCAAGAGTGCCTCCTGCTTCCTCCATACCAAAAAGGCCAATCAAGGCTTCACAGGTGTGGCTATGTCAAGCCAGGTGTAAGGAAGTTAAATGCAGGTCTGTAGTTTTTTTTAACAGAGAAAGAAGTCATTTACAGATTCACTGATTCTGCAAACAAAAGCAGATCAACTAAACAGCCTGACATATATATATATATATATTTCCCTTCTCCTAAACGAAAACCTTACAATTTAGGAAGTTTCTTACCATTTTTCTAAAATAAACAGCAGTTATCCTTCACATGAACAGTGGAAGCCAGAGAGTAACATCTCTCAATCTTATGATTGATAGATTTATATAATGTCTCTGTCTTATAACATTATGGTTTCGCTTTGGTTTGAGCAAATATATATCCCTACAAAGTTGTGGAATATATATACAGTAGCCTATATATACAATATTACAAAATATCTAAATATTGGTTTCTGAAAAGAACTTTTGGGGTTCGACTAAACATTCAGTTTCTTCTTTTTGTTTTCCCTGACATATATTTTCGCATGAACAGTTCTGACTTCTAGAGAAGTATTAATTTACTTCTAAAACTCAGCACTCCACCAGAACAGCTTCAGTCCTGCCCTAACTGTTCTCCAGACACTTTGCAGCGTGTGAAGTTGGCCCAGGACGTCCCCCTAGTCTTTGCTACAATGCATTTTGTGTGTGTGTGTGTGTGCAATTCAATTAATATGTATAACATAGTAAAACATATTGCAACATATATATGCACATGATTATTTGAACTGGAATATCTAGTCCATTTTTCCAGGTGCCTCAATCTTTTTGTTACTTTATTAAAATAAAGAATAAAGACAGTGTGAAATATCAGAGCTACCATTTTTAGATAAGGTTTTTCAACTCTGTTTTCACCTGTCACATGGTGGGTATCTCACCACTTGTGTTACTGAAAGAGAATGATATGCAAATGAAGTGTTAATTGCATTAGTTTGCTTTTTTTTTGTCCGAACAATATACTTTCTGGCTAAAATCCAGAGGTGAATAGTAATTTTTTGCATTTTTTCAGTTACATTTACTTGGATAACAATTTCAAAAAAAAATAAAAAATTTGTAGTAGTTTTACTGTGCCATACTTCTTACTATTACTTGAGTAAGTTCTTGTAAAGTATCCCTACTCCTACTTGATTAAAATCTTTGACTACTCTGTCCTCTGTGAGTAATTTGAATTTTCCAAAATCAGGTAAACATACAGTAAACCGTAGTAATTTGTTACCTTATCCTAAAGAAAGAGTTCTCATGGTATGGATTGGTTTACTAAGTTTTCTGTTGAAAAAAAATTGGTTAAAGTATTTCTTCTTCTCAAATGTGTTCTTTTATATACATATCTATTTCAAGCTTTAAAATGCTAGAACTTGCACATTAAGTTTGTTTGCTGGCATAATTTATAAACATCAGTAGTGCATTAGTAAAAACATTTTAAAATAGTGCTACTCTTACTTGAGTACAATTCCATGGGTACCCTCCTTGCCTTTGCTAAAATCTCGCTAATCCTTCATTAAAGAAATTTGGAAATAAAACTATGCCTAAGATTTTCAGGCTCAAGCTAGACTAAACTGGAACCAAACTATTTAAATAAATTTTCACTGAAATAATTTACCTTTTAGTCAAAATGATGGCCACAGCATTTCCCTTCCGTTGCTGACTTTGTGAACTTAGCTTTTTACCATTGAAATACAATGAAGATTCACGTTTCCCCATGAACTCCGTGATCGACTGCATGTTCTGATTATGTGAGCGATGACTCTGATTAGTTGAACCTGTCCTAAATGTTCTAAAAATGTGGAAGTATTAAACTTTTTTTCCTCAATGCAGTTGCACAACTTAGAACTTTGCTAGATGTATGAAGTGCTGGTTAATATACTGTAACCCATGTTATCCTCTGCATAAGTCAAACATTCTAGTTCATATTAAATCTGAGTAGACATTTCTTTGGCATAATACATATTGTAAATTTAAAAGTCCTCAACCACCTTCCTCAGGAACTGATTGTGGTAAATGATGGAAACTCATTGAGATGTGATTCGATATTAACAACATTCACAAAACCCATCATGTTTTTTGTTTTTTTCACTGTGTCACAAAAAAAAAAAACAAGTTCAGAAAGGCTGATTTTATTGTAAGCACTTTTTAGCAGGCTTAAGATCAAACTATTAAAGAGTGGATAGACTGTTTGAATAAGTAAAACACATTAAAATAATGTTATTATATGAGTGTTTGTAAACACTCAAACTTACACAGAGCGAGTGAACATGTCAAAACTTATCTAAATCTTAAGCTATGAAACTGATATGAGATGCATCTTAACTTTTGATTAATCCTGTCATTGAAGCAAAAGCTGCAATCGTAAACCCGAAAGGAAAAACAAAGGTATATTCCAAAAAAAAAATCATATCATTCAGTTTGGTTCACTGATAGCAAATAGATATTAACAAAGCAGATTTTTTTTAGCTTGGCAGGCGTAAAGTTGTGCAGAAATATAAAATAACAAATTTAGAAAAAAGCCCATTCAGAAAAAAATAATAATAATCATAATTGGTATTGCAAACTGTTTTATGCAGTTGCATAATGTTCTAAACTTTTACATTACGATAATAAAAAATTTTAAGGTGTAGTTTCAAGTCAAGGTTCCTATACAATGAGAATTCCATGATTAAACAAACAGCAATACATGTGAATGGTTGTAGTTGACTAACAGTTTATAAAGTCAGCTCTCTCTAAATGCTAAAATGTTTCAGCGAAACTTCCCTAAAAAAATCAGCAACTGTTTTGATACCAAAAAGTAAGTCTATTATCACACACTTAAATTTATTCTTCTTTCTTTTGATCACCAGGCTCCTCTGGACTGTCATTAACAGTTGAGTTGTTATCTGGTTTAGACACTTTAACTTCGGCATACACAGTCTCCTGGCGTTCATTGTCGTGCTGTGAGGATGTGTGAGGGGTCTTTTTGTGAAAATTTACTTCTCCATAATGCAGGTCCTCCTTTTCATTACTGAATGACACATGGCTGTCTCTTGTTTGGCTCTGTGAAAAAAAATCACAGTTGAGACCACAGAGACACAGAAAGACAACCCCACCCCCCAACACTGTTTAAATTAAACTAAATATTTAGTGTTTTCAATAAGAATTTCAAATTTTGACTAAATATCCAAGACATGAGATCAAAATTTTAAAAATATTTTTCCTTTTTTTTTTCTTCATACTTTGAAGTTTACACTTCAAAGTATAACATTGCTATGCTTTTAAGAAAAACTTTAAACTACTGCAGATGATGATAATAATGTGATAGATTTTTAAGCTTCTGTAAAGACCCTGGAATAAATGATGAAATGAAAGCCCTTTCTGTGTATAGATTTTAGGGAAACAACTAATTACATTTCGCAGAACCGAGTATAAAGTACAGGGGTCACTGCAACATACTGCAAATGTTATGGTTCTCCAATTTTGGACTTCTTTTTGAGCTCTTTTTGAGTTTTAAGTTATTTATATCAGTCTGTTTTGTTGGACATTGGTTTCTTTTCCATTTTATGTTATAAAGCTGGATTTCTAGAGATACTCTCTGTTGCCCCCTTGTGCCAGTTTCCTTTGTCCTAGTGCCATTCTAGTTACCTCAGTCCACGCCTGCTCCTTATCAGCTCATTAGCCCTTTCTTTGTTCTGTACCCCATATATGCACCTCCTCTGGAGTTCATCACTGCTGGTTTCTTGTTTTTACTTGGCTCCCCATGTGTGTCTTCCTCTGATGCCTCCTGGTTTTTGGTTTCCTGTATTTTGTTCTTGGGTTGAGTATCTCACACATAAATTAATTTAGTTTTCAAGCTGAGAAGCATAGATTGTTCTGTAAAGTCTAACAGTTTCTTTCTGCACTTTCTCTCTTTTTGTGTTGTCTTTTTAAAAGCCTGATGGGTATGAGTCCTTTTTTTTTTTTATCTTATTTTCTATCTGTGCTATCAGGGTTGCCTTTTCATATAGCTAGTATATCAGTAATTTCAAAGCCCTTACTACTTCATATGATTGTTGCATTGGGCCATTTTAAGCCAGGCATACAATGTATGATTTTTTGCCCTTTTTGGACCAATTCTCCAGTCGTGTGAGAATTTTTTGCCATCAGGCAGAGTTTCAGCCCGATCGTTTGTCCTGCATTGTGTAGCATACAGGGGGTAGCAAGGGGCAATCAGCCTCTCATGACCACCTTCCACGATCAAGAATGGGAAGGTCGGGGGGAAATCAAACATGTTTGAAATTCAGTCTGCTGTCGTGAGGTGTTCACTAGCGAATCCTGCTGTTGAAGCAGAGGTACGAGCCGATTTACCATAACCTTGATCACTGCGCATGTGCAAACCAGGGAGTTCTTTTTCAGAGCGTCGGGTCGCACAGTGTGAGAACATGCAACGTGAGCTGTGAAGTTTTAAATCCTGTGGTTTCATCGTACAGTTAAGTTTAGGTTATAGCTGCATGCAATGATTGAAAATATCGCACAGTATATGCCCTGCTTTTGAGCTGACATACAGTAGGAGAACCTCTTTGTAATGTAAGGCTGTATAATGAACTTTAGTTTCACTCTTAATTGTCCGCCCTCACTTATTCTGTAAGATCCTTCACCATCCATCCTTCACCTCAGGGGTTAAGGCACAGTTTTTGCCCATCATCTACAACAAAGCCATTAATTGCATTCTCAATTTTTGTTTGCACAAACTATTTGGTGATCAGTATCTGGGATATTAGTGGATTGGGCCCTAAAGGTGTACATATAAAATGAACTCTGTAGTCTAAATGGAAAAGCACTGTACTCTCCAGAAAAGCTCATCTTTGACCCACCTGACTCTCCTCGGTAGTTACACGTTTGGACTTAAAGTACCTGGAAGACATCAAAAAGCTGTAAGAACAACTCGGCTGTATGACAAAGTTAGAAAGGATCACAAAACAAATTGAACATGCATCACTTAAATAACATGAATAAGATAAGAAGTGGGAAGACTGAATTTTACACAGTATCATGCTGTACCGCTGCAATTTTTTTTTACCACCAGATCTGTCTATGCAAGTTCATTATATGTACCTTTGAGTAGTGTCTTGGTCACAAATAGGGTTAGGTCTAAAAATGTTGAGGTGGGAAAGGGAAACAGTCAGGGCTGCCCCCTTTTGCAGCTTTTACTGTATTCACCCTTACAATCGAACCACTGGCTAAAGTTATTCATATTGACCCCACGATATTCGGTGTCAACACCGATCAGGGGACCCATAAAATTTCTTTATAGGCCAACAATGTTCTGTTATTTATCTCCACACCTACAGTACTAGTTCACTTAAAAGTCTTTGCAGTTATTAATCAGTTTGGCTCATTCTAGGGATACAAAATAGATTTATGCAAATCCGTGCCTTTGGGTAGACAACATTACATACCTAATTCCCCCTTTAAGTGGTCCTCTGCAGGATTTAAATATCTAAGCATATTTGTCACACCTGTCTTCTATTAGATAGTCAACCATTATTTGAAAAAAAATTTAGCTAGATCTTGAACACTGGAATTTTCTTCCCATGTCTTGGCTGGGAAGAATTTTGCTTCCTAAGATGAACATTCTCCCTTGCTCGTTGTACCCAATTAGGATGATTCCTATATTGTTTATTCAGAGGTGAATCCAAAAATTAAAGAGTTACTTTGTCTTCTTTATCTGAGTCAAAAGAAGGGCATTCATAAAAATGTCAACACTACAGCTCCCAAGA
>NW_015152250.1:43509-44638 GCF_000732505.1 Cyprinodon variegatus
GGGATCTTCTGCTTCTAGCCCTTGCAGTCTGACAGTAGCATTATTCATTAGAATAAGCCAAGCGACTCTCTCGATTTAATCCGCCATTGTTACAGGAAAAGAAAGGATAGGGTAGCTCCACCCAACGCACATTACATACTGCGGTGAAGTTAGTTTTACGTTGAATATTTAACAGAATTATAGTTAATCCTGTTCTTTGCTCTGGCAAGTCTATAATATGGGGGCACTTCAAGTGTTGGAGCGGCTTTCTCAGTGTACGCAAAGCAAAGAAGAAGTTTTCCCGGAGCAAAGAAGAGGACTAACCACAGGAAGAACCAAATGTCTGTCGCTGGAGTACAAGCAGCGAGCTACCTGGTCCAAACTTTGTAACAGGGCTGGGTCAAGATCTGCTTTGGTGGTTGTTTCTAACAGTATTATTCTCTCTGTTAAGCTCTTGAAACGATATAGGACATGATCTTTAGAAACTGTGTTGTCTTCTACAAATCGGCAACTTGTTCGAGTTCATTTGCTATGGCATTCCACGAGTTAGCCATCGCTACACCTTTGCTTGAAGGCAAAATCAAAGCAGGTGCACTCATGCTCAGTAACTATTTTTGGAGGGCTAGCCTTGGCCAATAGTTGTGAAGCCGGTGACGCCACCACCCCACCTCCCCAGCATCATTGTAACATTACCAGCAGCAGTCAGATGACAAAGTGGAAATAGACTAAGTGGATAAAGGGGGGAAGAAAAAAAGGGCAAGCGAAAAGCCTTTGAGTAAAAAAACAAAAAAGTTAGACTGAAATTAATCATTGTTTCAGAAATAGAAGGTTGTTAAAATTTATGGGGGATTGAAAACATGCTTTAAAAATGTTGTGGTGTAAATCAGTATGAGACAAAAATAAAAACATGTCTTAAAAATGTTGGTGTGAATAAATATAAAACAATAAAAAAATGGAAATACAGAACAAAAAGAAATCCCACTTGCAATAAATACAAAAACACAAAATAAAGACTTCTAGAAATGTATAATGGAAAATAAGTGGGTTAGAAATAAGTCAGTATAAATGCAAGAAGAAATGTAAAAGTAAAAGCAGAAGTTAAAATCTATATTTTTAGATGAATAATTGATCAATTGATAAATAAATATTT
>NW_015152250.1:44767-47863 GCF_000732505.1 Cyprinodon variegatus
GCTCTCAATATCATCTCAGCTCCTCCTGTTAACAATTGCTGATTGCATCCCTCTCTCTGAGCCGTTTTCCGTTTGAGTCTCTTCTCACTGTCCTTCCAAGCTGACTTCTATCAGTGTCATTAAAAAGAAAATAAACTTTTAAAACAACAAAAATAACTCAGTCTGGTCCATAATTGCATCTGCACTAAAGTCCACCACTGTCAGTGTTTTGCAGTTTTTGGTTCTGTTTTCTTTGTGAGTTTTCATATGTTTTATTTCCATTTTGTGGTGTTTTCTGGTTTTATTTGAAATCTACGTACTTCTTGTTTACCCTTTGTTGGGTCCTCTAAACCCTCAACACAACCTGACAGTAGGAACCAGCCAGAAATGGACCCAGCAGAGCCCATCTAGGAGGAAGCAAAACTCAGTTTTTTTAATGACTGGACAGCTACACTTTCCATCCTCCTTAAAAGAGACTAAGTGCAGCCTGTGAGCTAAAATACATTTGTGAGAGACAGACTGAGCTTGCTGCTCTTGAAATAACAGGACTGTTTTTGGGAATTGAGTGGAACCAACAAGCCGCTGCAGCTCACTTCATCAACCAACCACCTCCACCCAGACCACCACTCACATGCTTGCTCCCTTGCCATCTGTTTTGCCTCTTGGTATGTCTACAACAGCTCCTCTTTGTGGGTTTCAAGCTGCACCGCCTTCCAAGGTTCCTGCTGCTGAGTCACTGGCCTCCAACGTTCGTGCTGCTGAGACGCCCGGCCCCCGGGTGTCCTCCAGAGACACTTCTTCATCGCCGGTCTACTGGCTGTCATCCTGAGACCCTTCTTTGTCACTGGCCTTCAGAGACTCTTCTTTGTCAGCGACCTCCAGAGACTCGTTTTCGCCTCTGGCTTTCTGGCCAGCCTTCAGAGACTGTACTTTGTCCTTGCCCACCTTTGGTGGGTTGTGTTTTTGTTTCTTGCCCTTCTTCCTGGTCCCACATCCGCCCACCCTGGGTGGGTTGTTTTGGTTTTTAGACTTTTTAGGGTGTGTGGTATGCGCCCTTAAGTAGAGGCTACTGTCACCTTTTTAGTTCTGTTTAAGTTTTCTTTTACAGTTTTCATAAAATGTATTGAGAATTAAGTCAGACAGGCTCTCCTTAACTATCCTTGTCACAGTGGTTGCCCTAATGATCACTTGTTTGTCCCAGATGACACATCCGGAAGAAAGTGTTAAACCTCTGTCATGGCTCCCTTTTGTTCTGTCATCCTTGTGTTTCCAAAACTATCAGTTTTGCTAAGGCTCAATTTTGGTGGCCTAGTCTCTCTTTAGATCTGCAGGAGTTTGTGGCAGCCTGTCCTCTCTGTAACCAGTACAAGATGTAAAGAAGGCCACCATCTGGTTTTCTCCGACCTCTGCCTATTCCTTCTCGGCCATAGTCTCATACTGCCATGGACTTTATTACCGGGTTACCATGTTCTGGAGGTAACCCCACTAAGATGGTTCACTTGGTTCCGCTGCTCAAACTCCCCTCTGCCTAGTAGATGGGGCAGATTCTTATACATGAAGTTTTTTGTCTGCATGGTCTCCCCACAGAGATAATTTCAGACAGGGGTCCTGGGTTTGTGTCGCAATTATGCAGGGATTTCTGCTCCTTGTTGGGGATTTCTTTCATCAGGTTTTCACTCCCAAACAGATGGTCGGACAGAGAGGGCCTACCAGGAAATTGAGACCAAGATCCCTATTTTCTGTGAGACCAATGCCAATAGGGATTGGGCCAGTCAACTTTAGTGGATTAAACATGCCATTGACTCTGCTCACTCTAGCACCACTGTTCTCTCTCCATTTTTTGTTTTTGTTTTTAACCAACAGTGTTCACCATCCAAAAGAGGGATTGTAAAGTTCCCTGTGCCCGTGTGTTGCTCTCAGGTGTCAGTGAGCCTGGAGTAGAGCTAGAAAGGCCATTTCTAAGGCCCTGATTGGTCCCAAATCCCCTGAGCCTACCTACTGTCTTTATGTCCTGGCTTCAGTCCGTTTCCAGGACATTTAATGGGCACTTTCACCCAGTCTTTCTTGCCACCCTTGGGCTAACTGTAGTAACAGGATGTTGCATTGTATCTTTTGGTGGCCATTTCTCATCAAAGGCAGGCTATAATTTGTCTCAGCCTTCACCATTTGTGCAAATGGAAAAAACTCACTAGGTGGACTCTTGCAACCACTCTTCATTCTCAGTAGGTTATGGTCTTGGTTGCACTGTATTTTATCGCAGGACTCCCCGTTTCAAAAAATTAAACCACTATCCTAAACATTATTGACAGGCTCTCCAATGCCTGCCATTTTATATCTGTCAGAAACTCCTGCCTGCTGCTAAAAAGACCCATTGTCTTTTCCTTCATGTTTTTAGCCTCCACAGCATCCCCTCTGTTTTACTCTCAGATTTTGGTCCAAAATTCATCTCACAGTTCTGGAGCTAGTTTTTTTCTTTTTTTTTTTGGTTTTGAGGGCCAGACCTCATCTAATCTCTGGGTTCCATCCTCAGACTATTGGCCAGGGTAAAAAACCAAATCAATAGATAGAAAATGCACTTTGCTACAGCATGTCTGTGCAGTTGACTATTTCCCATGGAGTAACCATTTAGCATGAGTTGAGTATGCCCACAATGACCACAACCCTGCTGTCTGGGGGTTATCCTCTTTTGAGACCTATCTTGGATGTAAGTCTTTCATCTTTCCCTCTTTTCCAGATACAGTTGTTCTCTCTGCCATGGCTCACATCAGAACATGCTGCTGCATTTGGGATCTTACAGAGTCAGCTCTAAACTGTACCTCCATCTAAAACAAAAGGAAGCCCATCGCGGCTCCTGTTTATTCTCCGGGTCAACAAGTATGTCTCTCATCTAAATATTTTCCCAGTCACCAGTATTTGGTAGATTGGCAACAATATGGTCCTTAACATGTACTTGGTTGTGCGCCAAGCTCAGTGAGTATGTTTACCTTTTATCCTCAGGGTGTGTCTGGCAGGTGAGCTTCAAGCTGGTGCTAATTGAATGCAACCAGGAGGCAGGATTTAGAGAAGCACTGTTAGAGTGATAACTATCCTGTGTTTCAACCAGAAGGGTCATAAACT
>NW_015152250.1:47953-49121 GCF_000732505.1 Cyprinodon variegatus
ATCATTTTCCTTTTAATCTTTTAAACTCACATTTATCTGGATTAAAAACCCAACAAGCACTTTACCTAGGACAGACGCCAATGGATTGATTTATGTGCTAGTGTTGGTCGCCTCTGATTCTTTCCTCCTTGCTGCATTCTGGAGTCCTCCCTGCTCACCTCCCTGTCCCCCTTCCAAAGCTCCCAGGATCAAAAAGGAAAGTAAGAGCCATTCTAAGCTACTCACCTACTCTCACTTTCAGCTGACTTTAAGTCTCCTCCTTCCAAGGTGATGTCTACCCGTGTCAAAAAGAAAACAAACTGTTTAACGCTAACTCAGTCTGGTGCATAATTATGTCTACACAAGAGTTAACTATTAACCTTGACATAGATATATCATGTTTAGCAAAGAAGGTAAATAAAACACTGCTCTCCATGGCCATCTATACACAACCCTCTAAGCCACTTTCTCACTGCTCACATCAAATGGAATTCCAGAAGGAGTCTTACTCATCAAAGAGACACCATCCTAAGTTCACAAGAAAGTTCAGCAGCATAGATGCTTGTCAATATATAGGCAGCAGTCAAATCCTTACCCTCTTTCAACTCTAAGGCACAAATATTCCATCCTACCCACACAGGAGAATTTCGACACTGAGATACTTACAGTACCATTCATAAGCTTTCCTCATGCAAAACTGATGATTAAGAGTTAGTACCCTCTTGGAGCTGAAATCCAGAGCCTATATTATTAGTTGTGGGTTAACAAACCCTATTCATTAACTTCTTGCCTCAGAATTACTAGTTTGGCACTCATATGCCAGTGAGACAACGTTTCACATAGTCAGATTATGATGCTGCAAATAGGAAGAGTTCAAGCTGAATCCATGACCTGGGGCCTCCTCTGACTTCCTGGAAGGTTTAAAAGCCATTATGCTCGTCCTTCAAGTCAAATATCCTAATCCCCTGAATCTAAGTAATTTCCGATAATGCTATAGTCCACGTACATCATGATCTTTAAATTACTCTTTCACCTGAGCCCAATTTGTCTTGAAAGAGCCTACTACACCATATAACTCAAGATCTTCAAGCTTCCAGAAAACAGATGCTCATCTCCAGTGTTGTGCCTGAATGCCTTCATTGAACGAAAGTTCATGAACTCGTTCATATTTTGGGCGAACGTGAACTGA
>NW_015152250.1:50113-51257 GCF_000732505.1 Cyprinodon variegatus
TGTTTTTTTCTGTTAGTCTCTCAGAGTCTTGTTGGAGATTCCAGGTGAGTTCAGGAGGTGAGTGTGGACAGGGAGTCACAGCTGAGCAGCTTATAGTGACAGACTCATGCTCCTTCAGATCACCAACAGGGATATTAATGCTGGGACTCCAAGGAGAATCTGGAAGTTTAAATAAACAAAAATATTTAACAAAGAAAATTATAGGGTCCATGTATTATAATTATCTGTATTAGCAGAAATGGTCATTATTTGTGCCCTTTTTGGACTATGAATTTCTTTTGGGGTTTTCAGTCACACAGTGATTCTGTGTTGTTTGTTTTCTTTTATCATTGGTTTCTTTCTTCTATCTTTGTGCCATTATAGTAATTTTCTAGCAGTGATGTTTTCTGTGTTGCTCTCTGTTGCCCCCTTGTGCCAGTGTCCTTTCCCCTAGCTCCTAGTTGCTTCAATGCACACATGCTCCCTTTTAGCTGATTATTCCAGTCTTTGTTCTGTCTGCCATATATACTTTAGTACGGTTCCTCAGTGCTGGTTTCTCTTCATTATCTTACTCCTTGTGTGTTTTCCCTGGTGTCCCCTGGGTTTTGGTTTCCTGTTAAGCTTCTGTTGCCATTTGTTTCCAAATTAAATCTGCAAGAACTCATCTCTGCCTCTTACTACTCTGCGTTTGGGTCGTCAACAACATCCACCAACATTGACAGAAATATTATCATAATGACTAAACTATGGATTTCTATCTTCACCACTTGACTGCCTCATGAACTAAAGTCTTCAAAAGATATAAATAAGAAAACTGAAGCAAGAAAAATACATCAATTACCTTTAATATTGACACAGGCCATGGGTGATGTGTCATTACCCAGATCATTTGTAGCCTCACAGTAATGTTGTCCTCCCATAGTAACATTAATGCTGGAAATGTTTCCTTCAGCTAGCTTGATTGGTCCATCTGTGCTGTTCCTGAACCAGGTGAAGCTGGCAGGAGGCTTGGCTCTGCTGGAGCAGCTCAGCTCCACCCAGCTACCTGCTGACACCAAACCTGATGGACTGATGGATGCTGAGGTGTCTTTAGGAGAATCTGAGGAAAATGAGACACACATTCACTTCATTGATCAGCAATAGCTGAACCATGACGTGCTGACAG
>NW_015152250.1:52280-53371 GCF_000732505.1 Cyprinodon variegatus
CTGACAGGATCACTAACATGAAACACTGAGAGTCACTTCTGTCTCTGCTGTCTTGCTTCCTCCATTCACAGGATATCTGGCAGAACAGCTGATGTTGTATCCATCATGTGTGTCTGACAGAGTGATGGTCTCCTGGATTTTAGTTGTAAAGGTTCCATCTGTGTTTTTCTCTGTTTGTCTCTCAGAGTCTTGTTGGAGATTCCAGGTGAGTTCAGGAGGTGAGTGAGGACAGGGAGTCACAGCTGAGCAGCTTATATTGACAGACTGATGCTCCTTCAGATCACCAACAGAGATATTAATGCTGGGACGCCAAGGAGAATCTATAATTTCAAAACATATAATTTATGATAAAATACAGATGTAGACATGATAATTTTCCCTTTTCTGCCAACTATCTTCTGTCTGTCTGCCAAAGACTGGTCAGGTATCATCCATTTATCTGTTATTTCCACTGCAGGGAGACATGTCCACGTTTCCAAGGTGGCATGTTTAACTTTCAAACTTTTAAGTCTAAACTGGTCAAAGCATATTAAGAAAAATATTTGTTTTGGATGTTTTAAATACATTTATCATAACCGTAGCTTCTTGGGTAAAATGTTGGCTAAGCTTTACCGTTGTGTTTTGTGAAGAAAATAAAAGGGTTAAAAAGAGTTTTAAAAAAAAATAGGTCTGCTAGTTCAAAGCCATCTGCGTAGAGAAAACCCATTTTTTGTCTTTCTATGTAGAATCAAAAATTATTATAGAAAAATGTGTAATAAGCAGTATTGATAAAACACAACTCTACATAGCTAGATTTATAAACTAAATTTCTAAATTTGATTTTGCTGCTTGTGAAGGATAATCACTGATGCAGCTTAAGGGGAAAACATTCCTTGATCCAGCCTCCATCCATCCCCCATCCATCCATCATAGATTGATCCATCCATCCATCCATCCATCCATCCATCCATCCATCCATCCATCCATCCATCCATCCATCCATCCATCCATCCATACATCCATCCATCCATCCATACATCCATCCATCCATCCATCCATCCATTTTTTCTGTCAACATCTTGAATTGGAGTGGATGAAGTGTTAATGATAAA
>NW_015152250.1:58021-58641 GCF_000732505.1 Cyprinodon variegatus
CTATGGCTGCCCTCCTTGTGTCCCAGTGATCTGGGGGGCATCTGGATAATGGGGCAGGCATCACCTCTTTTTCTGTCCTGGGCCCTGAGGGCAGGTCTAAGGCTACCCACACCTGCTATTGAGCTTACTTTACTTCTGAAGAAGACTTGTAAATTCTTGTTACATTAGAATGCTCATGCATTTGGTTCCAGGTGTTATTTTATATGCTTCAGCAGGAAAAGCAAAGAACCAGGTATGGGGAGGGCATTGCGCTTGGAAATAAGAGGTTCTGAGTTAAAGCCCCATCCCCACAGACTTAACAAAGACCCCTAACACAACACTGCTCCCCAGGCAGAGCACAATGGCAGCCCACTGCCCCCCAAGGGGATGGGTTGAATGCAGAGAGTTCATTTCATTGCTTTCTACTTCTGACAATGTAATGACAATAAAAAGCTGGAAATAAAAAAGGTGTTCACAGTACACAATAATACTGAATACTAAGCTACAGTTACAGATATATAGCACCCTTATTAATATTGTTTAATCAACATAGGTTCTGACACACATGGATGTCTTGAAGCTTTACTTTGGTTGTCCATTGTCTTCTTTTTGCTGTTTAGCTCTCTGTTTTCTATTCCTCT
>NW_015152250.1:61611-66859 GCF_000732505.1 Cyprinodon variegatus
AACAGTCTAAGTTACAGTAATTTTTAGGTAATTAGGTTTGGTTATGTAATTACAGCCTTAGTTACAAAGGTTTTGAGGGTTTTAAACTTCGGGACATTATCACTCAAAAAAATATTTTGTTGGATGAACACAAAAAAAGTATGGAAAGTATTTCCACACGGACATAATATGCTAATATAGAAATAATGTTTTCATTTGTTTGACATTAATGTAAATATGCTGGTTCAACATAAGGTGTTGTTGTTTCTATTACTCAGTTAAAAGGGGTAACTCCAACATAATAATCATTTGTTGGGTTAACATATAACATTTATGGAAAGTAGTTCCACCCAATTATTACATGCTCATTTGGCAAGGGACAGTTTTGTTGAGTGAAATTTATGCAAGCATGCAAAGTAAACAAAAGCTGGCATTACAGTTAGCTAATTACAGGTAACTCCAATGTCACTTTTTAAGGTTAGTTCTACATATTTATCTATATTTGATACAAAACAACTGTAATTATGCCAATCCAACAAGACTAGCGCTTGTCAATCACTTGTTGAGAGCCCTTTCAGTCATATGAAAATCACAAGTTCAGTAAGTCAATGCTGAAATCTATATTTGTTTTAAAGACTGTACAAATTTCTCAACCTAGTTTGTGACACTTGATATCATGTTGAGAGCAGGGGGTGGATAAACACCTAACAGCAAACGGGATTCCTTCAGATTGAACTTTAATGACTGCAAATGAAGAGGAAAAAAAAGAAAAAAACATTTGACTTTACAAAACAACTAAATACAATCAAATAAAATTGCATTATTTTACATCCATAAATCAAAATAAAAAATTCTTAAAATGTTTCTGTATACTACACCTGTAGTTATAGTGTAATGCTACATTCAGATCGCAAGCGCTGAAAGCAGCAAAAAAGCTTCTGCTGCTTCATTTTTTATGCTTGTCTACATTAAGTTCAGACTTCCAGTAAAGTGTGTTTTGTATTGTGTCCAGAAGCTTCCGCTGCTCCTCCCTCTGCTTACCCCCGCAATTGTTGCACACTGGAATTGCATGCACTACACCAGAGAACTTTAAGCNGCAAAAAAGCTTCTGCTGATCATTTTTGATGCTTGTCTACATTAAGTTCAGACTTCCAGTAAAGTGTGTTTTGTATTGTGTCCAGAAGCTTCCGCTGCTCCTCCCTCTGCTTACCCCCGCAATTGTTGCACCCTGGAATTGCATGCACTACACCAGAGAACTTTAAGCTATGTGTATGAAGGGGGAAAAAATTACAGGATTTTGTCACATGAAAATCAATATTTATATAGTATATGCCCATATACTGTACTAAATTCATTTAGTGATATGTTCATCTACTGCATCATTGTGTCAACCGTGTTACCAAACGAAGCACATATATCACACTATGAAGCACTCAGTGATGAAATTAATCATTCAAAATCCTAGAGCGGACAGTAATTCAATTTAATTCAATTCAATTCGGTTTATTTATATTGCACCAATTCACAACACATGTCATCTCAAGGCACTTTACGGTTTACCAGATCATAGAGTGAAACTGATTCACAGTTTTCTGTCTAAGGACAACCAGTTGACTGAATCGACTCATCGAATTGAATGCAATCCCTCACACTAAGCATGCTTGTAGCGACAGTGGAGAGGAAAAACTCTCTTTTGACAGGAAGAAACCGCCAGCAGAACCAGGCTCAATGTGACCGGCAATCTGCAGAGGCCCAGTGGGGATTCAAGGAGACAGAAGCAGAGATACAAAAAGCAACTGTAAAGGCGGCCCCGTCCAGGAAACACACAGCCAGGCAGAGGATTTAGAGAGCACATCCAACCAGTCACAGTCAGAGAAACAGGACTACACTGGAAAAACAACATCCATAAACAAAGGTGTTGATAGCAGCAGCACAGCTGATATTTCTCTTCACGATAGTGTCACAGCCAACTGGTGAACAGACCAGAGGAAGCTACTATAAGAAAAAGCAGAGAAAGCAGAACGATGAAAAGATGTCCCTATGTCCTCCAGAAGTCTAAGCCTATAGCAGCATAGCTATAGAGATAGCTCAGGATAAGCTGAGCCTCTCTAACTATAAACTTTATCAATAGGAAAGTTTTAAGCCTACCCTTGAAAGTAGACAGGGTGTCTGCCTCATAGACTAAGACTGGTAGTTGGTTCCACAGGAGAATTCTAGGAACCACTAGTAAACCTGCAGACTGAGAGCGAAGTGCTCTGTTAGGGACATAAGGAACAATCAGATCTCTGATATAAGATGGAGCTTGGCCATTTAAGACTTTATATGTGAGAAGGAGGGATTTAAATTCTATTCTTGATTTAACAGTAAGCCAATGAGGAGAAGCAAGGATAGGAGAGATATGATCTCTCTTTTTAATTTTCCTCAGAACTCTGGCTGCAGCATTTTGGATCAGCTAAGAGTTATGCTTTTTCTCTGTCTTTTAAACTAAGAGTACATACACATACCAGGTCATCTTAGACATTCATAAAAACACTAGCTTCCCTACAGTGCTCCACAATTTCCAGTGATGATTCTGCTTGTCATTACCCGATCGTATTCTGGTGACCGAGTTGTAATTTTTGGATTACGCATGTGTGGGCAGATCCTCGCGTTGTATATAGTTGTGTGTGTTTTAATAAAGCTCTTTCTTTGCATAAACATCTTCCTGGCAAATGTTCATTTCCTGTATAAATTCATTCATGTCCTTGATGGTAGCCTAATAATAGTGTAGTAGTGTAGGATAACATGAATATACAACATATATATATATATATATATATATATATATATATATATATATATATATATATTTATATATGCCAACCAATCACGAGCGATTTTACTTGTTTAAAAATGAAGTGGTTCCATCCAATACTCAGTAAGAACATTCAAGCCAGACCTGGCCAGCCGCGCGGGTTCGCTGCATTCATATGCTAATTAGGGCCATAAGTACAGCTGATCGCTCTCCACATACGTCAGAGTCCATTTCCGACAATTTGTGGCACTGACAAATGGCCACAAGCGCGGGTTGCAAATTGTCATTAACTGCCGAAAATGAGGGAGATCTGCGGTAGTTTATGGGGATGAAAATCTCACTTTTCATGCAGTGTTATCTACTGATGGTGATCAGAGGGCCCGGTGGCACCAGTGTAGCTTGCCACCATCAGTGTGTGAGTGTGTGTGTGAATGGGTGAATGACTGAATGTGGTGTAAAGTGCTTTGATCAAGTCTCCTGACTTGAAAAAGCGCTATATAAGTACAGGCCATTTACCATTTACCATATCTGTTCGTACATGCGCAGGACGGATCGTGCTTCTAGGACAGATTGGGTAGTGACGCTGCTTAGCAGTTTGAACAACTTCTACGTCTGTCGTTGTTTCCTACATCTGTAAGTCCTGATTAGACTGTCGTATCCACTTCCCAAAAGCCAACTCTTCCTCACTTCTTCTCCTGACTATCCGCAAACAATGAAATATCATACTTATAACGAAACTTCCTGAATATTACAGGCGCCGACATCTTTATTTGCTTGATTACCTCCTTCAATCCTAGAGAACAGTAGTGTGGTAGATCTTCACCAGGAGGCGAATAACCATGCTAGCGTAATGTGTCATAAGTAACCAAGCTCGGCACAATTAACTGATCAAAGCTTAGCACGGATCGGTTTCAGAAGGTAGTCTAAATGGGGCTTTAGTTATACCTTCAGGATATTGATGTCTGTGTTCCCCACCACTAGTTAGAACTGAAGAAGCTTCTTGGATGAGAGGTGAATTGTCTTTCAGAATACTTCACGTCCACTTGCCTAGAATGATTTTTTTCACGCTTTCACGCTTTTGTCACGCTTGAACCTGTCCTGAATTTTCTAAAAATGTAGAAGTATTAAACTTTTTCCCTCAATGCAGTTGAAAACTTAGATGATTACTAAATGTATGAAGTGCTGCTTAATATCCCCCGTGTTATACCCTGCATAAGTCCAACACTCTAGTTCACATTAAATTGAAGTACATTTCTGCATATAAGCATAATGCATATTGTATATTTTTATCAAGTCTTCATCCAAATTCATCAGGAACTGATTGTGTTAAATGATGGAAACTCATTGAAATGCGATTCACTAATAACAGCATTCATAGATTCTTTTCAGTGTGTCACAAAAAAGAACAGAGAAACAAGTCCAGAAAGAATGATTTTATTATGAGCATTTTTTAGCAGGCTTCATATAAAACTTGTAAAAGAACAGTGGATAGACTGTTTGAATAAGTAAAACAGATTAAAAGCATTTCATTATATGCAGCAAAAGTTTCGCTGAAATAATTCAGCGAAACTTCCCTAAAGAAAATCAGCAACTGTTTTGATACCAAAAAGTAAGTCTATTATCAGACACTTAAATTTATTCCTCTTTCTTTTCATCACCAGGCTCCTCTGGACTGTCATTAAAAAATGAGTTGTTCTCTGGTTTAGACACTTTAACTTCTGCATAGACAGTCTCCTGGCGTTCATTGTCTTGCTGTGAGGATGTGTGAGGGGTCTTTTTGTGAAAGTTTACTTCTCCATAATGCAGTTCCTCCTTTTCATTACTGAATGACACATGGCTGTCTCTTGTTTGGCTCTGTGAAAAAAGCCACAGTTGAAACCACATGTTTAAAGCAATAAATAAAAAGACAACTTGTTTTTCCTTATACAAAATCTTTCATGTTTTCAGCAAGATTTGGGAATTTTAACTAAATACTCAAGACATGAGATCTACATTCGTAAAATATTTTTTAATTTCTGCTTTTAAGAAAAACTAGAAACTCCCACAGAGGATGATAATAATGTAATAGATTTTAAAGCTTCTGCAAAGGCCCTGGAATAAGTTAAATTAAAGCCCCTTTTGTGGATACATTTTAGGGAAACAATTCATTACATTTGACAGAACCAAGTATTAAGTACAGGGGTCACTGCATCCTACTGCGTAGGTGTTTGCTGAAGGGAAGTTTGGTGCTCCTCCCAAACTAAATGGCAAGATAAAACAAGAATTTAATGTGGAAATTTTATAACAATATCACATGACATCAGCCATGACCTTTAGCATAACGAGTCCTCTAATGCCTTGTTTCTATTGAGTGAATAATAAAAGAATGGTCTAATCTGGTTATGTATTTTAGGATTGTTTTCATTATCAGACTGGTCAATATTTTCTAAGCCAGACTGCATCCTTTATGGTCTTACGTCTGAGGTGGGTTATTGA
>NW_015152250.1:67539-71147 GCF_000732505.1 Cyprinodon variegatus
AGAAGAGACATTAAGCCGGGCATACAGGGTGATTTTTTCAATCATTGAACACAGCTGCAGATCAGTATGACAAAATCGCAAGGTTTCGTCGTACAGCGTGAGTTCACAGCTCACAATGTATGTTCTCAAACTGTGCAGCACAACACTCTGATGCGATCTACCTGCTCACACTACACATCTAAAAACCACATCGGACTGAGCTCCGCAGTAAGATGGCCTTACTCAAACTCGTCTATCTGGAAGCCAAATGAGTAGAAGAGGAATATGAAGCACACTAGAGGGAAATTAGTAATTTGTGTAATTTTGTGTCCTGGAAGCCCTAAGAAGAAAAGGCGGCTACGTATTTGGACAAAGAAATGGCTGAGCAAACGTTGCTACTGCGGTCTGTCAATTTACATGTTTGATTTTCTCCCGACCTCAAGATTCCTGATCGGGAGTTGGTTGTGAGAGGCTGATCATCCCTCGTTACCCCATGTATACTACACAACGTAAGATAAGGCAAAAAGTCGGGCCGATCGGAATATTCTCACAAGACTTGAAAGTCGCCCCAAAAAGGGCAAAAAATCGCACAGTGTATGTCCGGCTTTAGGAAGGTAACATTTACTTGAGTTGTTTTGTTAAATCAACTCTTTTTAGTGAGAAAATCAACCTAGATTTTATTGAGTGAAATAAAAAATGACTATTTGGAAATATTTTCTAAGTTAATGGCATTTGTATCATTTTGTTTTTGTTATATCTACTCTGAGTCTCTCTTGAGTCATGGAGTATCTCACACAGAATTTAATTTAGTTTTAAAGCTGAGAAGAATAGACTGTTCTGTTAGTCTAACACTTCATAAACACATACTTTTTTCCTTATGTATTTTTTGCATTGTCTTTTTAAAAGCCTGATGGGTATGAGTTCTTAATTTTTGAAGATTATCTCCCACCTGTGCTATCAGGGTGGACCTTTCATTTAAGGGATATATAGCTAGTATATTGGTTATTTCCAAGCCCTTATTATTTAATGTGATTAATGCATTTGGGCACTTTAGAGGTGACATATAGGAACGTCTCTGTAATGTAAGGCTGTATAATGAGCATTACTTCTTTTTCTTTAGTTTCACTCTTAATTGTCCATTCTCACTTATTATATATCTGTAAGGTCCTCCTTCATCTCATCACAGTTTATGTAAATCATCTACAACACAGCCATTATTTGCATTCTCAATTTTTTTGTTTGTACAAGCAATCTGGTGGTCAGTATCTGGGATATTAGTGGATTGGATCCAAAAGGTGTATAAATAAAATTAACTTTTTTTTAGTCTAAATGGAAAAGCGGTGTACTCTCCAGAAAAGCTTAACATTAACTCACCTGACTCTCCTTGGTAGTTACATGTTTGGACTTAAAGCACCTGGAAGACATCAAAAAGATGTAAGACAACTTGGCTGTATGACAAACTCAGAAAGGATCACAAAACAAATTTAACATGCATTAGTTAAATAACATGAATAAGATATAGTTGATTGTAAAATCAAAGATGGTTAAACATTTGTTGAAACTTCACAGTGGGAGCTAAACTTGTTGGTGTGTTTTCTACCTTTTTTCATTCTACATAATCCTGTGTGCTTCCTCATGTCACAAAACTGTTAATTAATGTACAGTCTTTTATCATCTTTTGGGTTTTTTGTTATTCTTTAACTCTGTTTATCTGCATGCTTTAATTTGCGTGGCATCTGTATTTCTCCAGTGTGTGACATTAAAGGATATTTCCACTACCATGTTAGAACTACTAGTTTTATGCAAAATGGCATACAGGTGTAAACAAGAGGACCAAAAAGAGATGGAGGGCAAAAAGAAAAGGTGTTTTATTTCCTGTCTTAGCAATCTCGGGGTGAGTTTGTTTTGTTATTTTTAACTTGCTGCTGTTTTTAGCATTGGAATTTTCTTTTGCTTCTGTCTTTTTTTTTTTTTTTTGCAGCATTTCTGAATGTTTTAGAGATTTCTATAATTTTTCTCTCTCAATCATGTTTTTAATGCTTGCTCCATGTTTCATTGTGTCCTTCACCTGCAGGCCACCGTACCAACGTAATTGGGCCAATACTTTTCGAAACTTTATTAGATGTATCGCTGCTAAGCTATCGCAGTGTTTGCCACATAACCACTCATTTTCATAAACATCTCAATGCTGTCATATACAATGTATTGTGTCTATTGGTGATTTTTCATCATTAGATGAAGTGAAACGTGATTGATTTGACTGTTACCAAAGACCAGTAGTCTGTGATTGTTTATACAATAGTGACCAATTTACTAAAAAGAACAGAGCCTACCTCTTTGGTTAACAACTGGAATAGATAGAGAGAAATATTTTTCTGTGGTTAATGATCAATAGCTGCTTAATTTACAAACCATGTTATTGACATTTACTTATAGTGAAGATATCTTGAATTTTAACAGCTAGTTCAATTGTCCAGCAACAAAGTGCCACAAACTGTCATTTTTAAGGATTTAACTAAAGATAATTGCTTGAGCTAACCCTTGATTTGAATCGCATTACTTAATTCTAACTCCCAGTTTGAGCTAATAATATATTCATAATCTGCTAGTAAAATTAAACAATGCATTGGATTTGTTTTTAATACATTTTTTCATATACATGGTCAATATACATGCTGCAATGCCAGTTTGTTTTAGATAACACTAGCTATGTCTAATCATCTGCTAACGTGTATTGGGTAAAACAGGGGTGCCCAACCAGTCGATCGCGGTCTACCAGTCGATCGTGGGCGGAGTTTAAGTCGATCGCGAGAAGTTTTACAATGTAGACCTTTTCATGGCTATGACAAAAAATAAAAAAAAGTTTTACAAAAAACTAATCAAATCATTGATCATGAGAGGCTAAAGTGTATTTTCGTAATAATAAAATAAAAAGTATGCAGGGAACCTTTTTTTATGCATGCTGATTTCTGGGCATAGTTTGCCACGGTTGCTAGGTTGTTACCAGGGACTCTAAAGTGCGAAGAGGAATCGGAAGAGATAAAGAAATAATGACATCTATCACAACTGATTGGACTCCATCTATGGTTTGGTGCACTGCTGGATTTGTTGCTCTGTTCAAGTTGTCTAAAAGTTTCCCGGATTTTTGGAGCTACCGCTGCATCATTCATCAACAACAGCTGTGCGGCAATATTTTAAATATGAAGCATGTCATGGACGTTGCGATGAAGATTGCTTGCTCTGTTTCGGCCATGAGTTTTCAAAGGTGTTTATTCCGTGTCCAGCTCGAGGAGGCAGTTGCAGACCACAGTGATCTGCTGCTGCACCCCGACGTCAGGTGGCTGAGTCGTTGCAGATTCTTCAAAAAGCTTTTTGAACTTTTGCCAGAAATTAAACAGTTTCTGAAACAGTCAACAACCCATTGTGCTGTATGTTACATGTTCACATCCACATAGTTTGTACTTAGTATTTTCCTATTTTTATCTGTTTTCCTGTTGAATTTTAATCCATCTGCCAGTTTCTCTGCCAATGCCCAGTGAAGTTTATTATTCTGAAATAGTGGACTTCCCTTCTCCTTCTTCCTGCTTTAAAGTGATCTTAGACTTTGACAGATTTTTATTTGTCATTTT